>NC_059426.1:1635405-1663508 GCF_021028975.2 Sphaerodactylus townsendi
GTGTGTGTGTGTGTGTGTGTGTGTGTGTGTGTGTGTGTGTGTGTGTGAAGTGCTGTCAAATCACTTCTGACTTGTGATGACCCTCTGAATCAGTGTTCCCCAAAATGTCCTATCGTTAATAGCCTTGCTCAGGTCTTGCAAACGGAGGGTTGGGGCTTCTTTTACAGAGTCCATCCGTCTCATGTTTTACTTAGGGTCAAAGCCTTATTTGCAGACTGACTTAGGTGGTTTCTGCACAGCACATTAATAGCATGTGTAACACGTTATGAATGAACCAGGTGTCCCCTGTTTGCTTCGCGCTGGAAATTTCACCCCTCCAAGAAGCAAACAGTCTGGGTTGCTGTAGCTCCACCTGGTTTCTCCAAAAAGATAGCTAGTTTAGCAATTTTTGTAAAACCTGGGTTGAGAGAAAAATAACAGGCCATTTTTGGGGAAGAGCCCTGTGCAAAGTTCTTCCCCAGATCGGGATACATAGCTTCCTTAGCTCGTTATGTTTGGGCTGTGCGGAAACCACTTGAGTTTCTCTGTGCACTGTGGAGACATCAACTTATTTTGCTGTATACCCTATTCTGCATGTGGCAAATGGGTACTGCCCTTGATTCAAAGTGCCTGACGAGACTGTGTATCCTGTGTCAGGGACCCTGGGTCTTTTGAACTGATATGAGCTGTTTAAAACGTTAGTTCCTGGAGTCTGGAAAGGCCCAGTGGAGGAGGCCTCTTGCCAAATTACAGGAGTTGTGAAGAAAAACCTGCCAACTAAAACCGTTGAGGGAAAATGACCTCAGCTGCCTAATGCCGACTGTCTTCTTTTCTGAAGAAACTTGCCAGTAAATAAGCAGAAATACATCCCATATCCTGAACTATTATCATCTTTTTAAAAAATTAAGTTTTATTGAAGTAATAAAAGAAAAGTTACAAAAATTCATCCATGATTACAAAGAGAAAATCAGTGAAGCCCCCACTTGCACATTTTTCTACAGATCACACAATACACAACAAAGGCATCAAAAATTACATGAATTAATATTCATTATGTCCAATATTCATTGCAAGTTCAATAGTCATTTAAAAAAGGAAAAGAAAGAAGAGAAAAAGGGAGAAAATGAGAAGAGAAGAGAAGGTTGGTTGGGTGTACAAAAGACTTTCTTCATCTTCTTACTCTAATAACTGGACACTTCTACCTTAGAAGTGACTCTGTCCCATATACTTATATTCCTTGAGGACCATCGTTAAGGAAACTGTCTCATACTATATAACCACTATCTAACAATTAATACAATACAATTATATCCATTGGTAAGTAGGAAAAGGAAAATTTCAACTTTACTGATTACTTCCCAGTTGAATTCATTGTAACACTTCCAAGTTTCTTGAAATCTTTTCGGCTGATCTTTTAATCTACACAATAGGTCATCAATGTTCATGTCCATGAACTATTATCCTAATGATCTCCCAGATTCCAAAACGAGTGAGATGATTCAGTTGGCCTGCCTGATTCTACGCATATTTTCTTGGGAGTAAGGCCTGCGTGCAGTGGGGCTGGTGCGTGGGGCTGGTGGTTGCTGTTCACATTGCTTGACCTTTTCTGTGCCTTTGTTGAGGCTGTCTTTATGCCTGTGGGTAACTAACACACCGGTGCGAGGGCTTTTCAAGCAATCAAGGCCTTAATCTAATGCCGCTTTACAAAACAAAGAAGTCTCCACAAGGCATCTTCGGAGGTCTTTTCAGTGCTTTTTTTGACAGGTGACATGGTAGTCACACCTGTTGAAAAAAAGTGATATTGGGGGGAAAGTTGAAACTTGTTTCTTCAGTTCTGCACAACACATTTTAAATGGTTTCCTTGAAAGAGGTCCCTAATTTTTTGTGTTCATTTTAAAACCGGAAGCAAATATTTCTGGCTGAATTTGCCATTAACAAGAAGGTGCTTTCATCTGCTGAGCAGGACTTTCCTGCCTCTCCCTTCCCGCCACGTCTCAGCAGTGCCGCTCCTGGGAGGCTGGAAATCACTGGGGACAGTTCGGTAGCCCATGGCGGAGGGAGAGCAAGAAAAAGTCCGTCCTGCTTCTCTTAAAGGAAACTGGACTTTTGGAGCCGAGCCATTTCATGCAGCAGCAGCAGCAGCATCACTAGTGGTTTTCATGGCATCTCTGAGGTTACGAACTCAGGGCTTCCTGCTTGTTAACACAGTGTATTGTCCCATCCCCCCCACCCCACCCCAAGATTTGGTAAACAGCTTCTTTGTCTTCTTCACAGCCATCTTTGGTATTTTATATTTTTAATCTTATGTTGTAACCGGCCCTGAGACCTTCAGATACGGACTGATAAACTAAATACCTTCATACCTTACTTATTTAGGATTAATTCATACTGTCCTCACATGGTTCACCTTATTACCCCACCCCAACCCATACTATTCTTGCAGATCTTAAAAGGTCTGCTGCTTTTCTCAAAAGGTTGCCTTTTCTGTTTCTATATTTTCTTCTGCCTACCCCTCCCTTCTCCCCTCATGTGCAGAGTGCAATTAAAAACTTCCAACTCTGGGGAGCCTTCAGTCAAACCCTAGTTTGCCGTGATGTTTAAATGCTGGAACCTGGGCGAACTGGAGCCTGTTCCTTCCCCACTGCCCAGAGCTCTAAACAGACTGTTTCTCACATGAGGGACATTTCAGTCCTGCACACACAAAGGGCGACCAAAAGGCCTGGGGACACACAGGAACTGGCTCTGTGTCCCTCACGGAGAGGCAGGGGGAAGTCTGATTGTGGCTCGCGTCTCCTGCAGTCGAATATTGGCCGTCGGGCTCTCATTCCTGCAGGGCTCCAGGAAATTCCATCCCTTGGACTCGAGTCTGTAGAAACTGCCTTGATTGTTTCAGTGTGATGGGAGACACCACTCATCGCTTTGGTTTTAATATAGCAGACTGGAGTAGCTGAGTTAGTTGCTTTGAGCTATTGCTGCACCTGGTGAAATGCTGCGTCTGCCCAGGGAAAGCTGTTGAGAACTGTGAATGAGGTTAAAAGGAAAATTGGATGCTGGTGGATGTTCCTTACACAGCAAAAGATTCAGATGGTTCTTGTGGGCTTTCCGTGCTGTCTGGTAGATCTTGTTCCTAACGTTTCACCTGCAGCTGTGGCTGGCATCTTCAGAGGTGGACACAGTTTGTAGCACACTTCTCTCTGTGATACACCTCTGAAGATGCCAGCCACAGCTGCAGGCGAAACGTTAGGAACAAGATCTACCAGACCACGGCCACACAGCCTGGAAAGCCCACAATGGCCACACAGCCTGGAAAGCCCAGCCGTGAAAGCCTTCGACAATAAAAAGATTTATTGTAAAGCAAAGTGAAAGGATTTGCTGTCTGGCTCTCTTGCCCCCTCCTTCCTTTTCCTTTGGGCAGTAGCTACTCCATCCTACTCATTGGCTGTTTCCTCAGATGGAGTTTGAAGGCTTCTAAGTGTCCCTAATGATGCTTTAAACATCAAGCACAATGCTGCTAGAACACGGCCTTACAGCCCGGAAACCACACAGCACCCCATCAAGCACACAGTTGATTTCGGAGCTTTGTAGTTGGGAACGTTACGGTTGCTTGGGGCATCTCACTTATCACCATGTTGACTGTATTGTCACTTTCATTTTTAATTAGTGCAACCTGATGGTCACCGCTTTTAATTTTCTGTCTTCCTCCTTGTTTTTTTGCCTTTGTGTGTCTCTGCCTCCACGTATCCGCTCTCTAACCCGGTAGAGGTGCCCCAGCTCTCTGACTTAAGCTTTGTTGACGTAACTGACACCAGTATTGGCCTGAGGTGGACCCCTCTCAATGCCTCTTCCATTATTGGCTACCGCATCACAGTAGTTGCGGCAGGAGAAAGTGTCCCCATATTTGAAGATTTTGTGGACTCCTCAGTAGGATACTACACAGTCACAGGCCTGGAACCGGGCATTGACTATGAGATCAGCGTGATCACCCTCATTAGTGGCGGAGAGAGTGCCCCTACTACACTGACTCAGCAAACGGGTGATTGTCGAAGACCTGCCGTGCAAGAGGGCTGCCTCACGCTGTCACTAACTGCTTGGAGGACTCTGACTTCCCTCAGGAAGGACTCGGCCATGGGCGGCTGTGTTGGGCAGAGGGCGGCTCTCCTGTTAGAAAACCAGATGGGCCAGAAGCACAGTGCTGGGAGTGTGGATTCCTTTAGTTACTCCATCAAGTCTGAAGCTTCAGCCCTCAGTTACCCTAGTTAATCCTCAACAGGGGCTGACTTGTTTGGCACAGGGAGCAGCAACAATTGGCCTTTATTGCTATCCAGCAGTCCCTACCTGAACCGGAACATGGGTGTTCAGGATAATAAAACGGGGCCGCTTTGGCTCTGGATGCCAGCTCTTGGCCTTCAGTATTCTGATCCAGTGTGTGATCACTGTTGTGGCAGAAGGGACAGGAAGAAATTATCCTCCAAACTCATGCTAGTGACAGGCGTAGCAGTCTGTGAAAATTGTCTCAGTGCATGTGCAGAAAATGACTTTAAGAGCTTGTTATGCATGGAATCCGGCTGTGTTTCCCTTGGTTGTGGGGAGACTTCCATCAGCCTTTTAAGATGCAAGTAGTTGCCAAGTTTCGGTGCACCCTCCCATTTGCCTGCATGCTGGTGTTCCAGAAGAGGTGACGGTCTTCCCCCTTTTTGAGCTGCCTCCCATCTGACTGGCATGCCAGGTAGCTTTGTAAAGACAGGAATGAATGGACTGTCTGTTTTTAAAAAGTTCTGTAAAATATTATTTAGCATCCATGAGGTTTGAGAAATTGTAGATGCTTCAGACCAGTTTTTATTGTGGAATGAACCATAGTTTGCTAGTATGTTTGCATGGATTTGACTCAGTAGTGGAATTTTTATTTTTTGCATGGTATTCTTCCTGTGTTTCTGGAACGTCTTTCAAATCAAGCTCTGTTTCTTCTGAAAAAAAAACACCCTAAAAATTATCTTTCAAACTTAGCTGTCCCTCCTCCCACCGATCTCCGTTTCACCAACGTGGGACCTGACACGATACGAGTGTCCTGGACTCCCCCAGCGTCCATTGAACTGACCAGCTTCCTCGTGCGTTACTCACCTGTGAAGAATGAGGAGGATGTTGCAGAGTTGAGCATCTCACCTTCAGACAATGCAGTGGTTTTAACAAGTAAGAATCTACCTGTATTGCTTAATTGCGCATGAGATATTTCCACAGCAGTTTTCCAATTCACTTTGTAATGGCTGGAATCTGGGGAGGTGTATGTAGGGTGGCCAACGGGTTTCTGTTTTTATTTTTCTGCCATCACCCCTCTTGTCTTGTGCCAACAGATGGAGGACTGCACAGTTCACAAAGGTCTTTTTGAGGGTGCAGATCCATTCTAGCAATAGATTAATTTTAGATGCTCTACAAAAGAATTAATCAGAAATAGAGGAGGCTTGAAACATACCTGGAAAAGGTAGCATCACTCATTATTGTCAAGAGACAAGCACTTCAAGCAATTCTTCCTTTTCCCATCAGCTGTACAGACTCTGACCGATGCGTCCCTTTTTTTAGATCCATATCAGACAATAGGATTCCTTTGTGTCTCCATCGCATTGCCATCCTGCTTTTGGGACAAAGAAAACGGTGGATAGGATTTTGAGTCAAGTAGGGGGAAATAAATAAGGGTTTGCCTGACAGGACTTTTATTGAGGGGGCCTACCTGGTCTCCTGTGATTTTGAGGGTTTGATTTGAACTGCAAACCTTCCCCTCAGTTACAAAATGTTCTCAGGGTTGTGAGTGTAAAAGCTTCACTTTCACTGCCACAAAATAAGAACACGGAGATCACTGAGGTCGGAGTTGTATATAAATAGCAAAAAAAATTGTTTATATATACATGATTTTGGGAGAACAGACCGGCAGTGTAGGCTTCCAGAGACTCATAGGAGAAACCTGGCTGTGGCACGTAAATTTCCGCTCGTTGTGGTTTCAGGGTGTGCTTTGAATTTACTTTATCTTTATTTTATTTTTCCATTTGTATCCCGCCCCCCGCCCCCCCAACAGGGGTCAGGGCGGCGAACCATAAAGCAGTCATAAAAACAGTTCAGATACATAAAACCAATAAAAACAAGCTCAGGGGCTTCCCTCCCTCCTCCGGCATGCCCATGGAAGGCCCATGAGAGTAGTCATAGAGTCAGGCTGGATGACCAGATGGAAATGCCTGGCGGAAAAGCTCCATCTTACAGGCCCTGCAGAAACAATGTAGGTCCTACAGGGCCCTGATCTCACTTGGGAGCCGATTCTACCAGTTGCGGGGCAGGATATCTCGCGGGCCAGGGACCTCCAACAGATTTCCCTCCGACGACCTAGCAGCGCAATATGGGGAGACGATTTCTGGTCCAGAGAGGCTTTCACTGACTAGCCACAGTGATGGGCCCTTTCAGGCATCCAGGATTCCACCCACCCCAGTCTGCCCTTGCCTAAGAGCCAGTCAAAATGGTGCAAGGTCTGCTCATCTCCAGAGAGAGGGCTCACAAGTGGGGCACTGTGTCCTCTTCCAGAGACTGAGCTAAACGACACTTCCATGCTACCAGGCAAAGCCGCCCTTCACTCCGCCAGCTCTTTGTCCTGAGCCAGACGTGAGCTCTCCCTGCTCCCTGCAGGTCCCAAGCCAGACCTGAAGTCAGCCCCCTCCTCCTGTGCCACCCCCACCCCCCGAAAGGCAGGCAGATGCCACCCTTCCCGAGGCTGATGTCTTCCCCTTCATCAGGGCAGGAGACCCTCCTGCCCCTCACAGCTTGGAAAGGGCAGGAATCTCATTGTTGCTTTCTGTGGGATGAGTGGGGGAAAAAACCCCAGACTAAAATAAGGAATGGAATGATGAGGAATTTGGTATGTAGTGATAACCAGTGGAGTTGAAGGTTGGTTGGGTTTGCTTATAGCGGAAATCACAAAGTCAGACTGTCTCACAGATATCCTTGTAGGGAAAGGAGGATCGGAGAACAGTGAAAGAGAGAGGGAGCGTCGCAATGAATAAGTGGTCTCCTAGGCCAGAATCAAAACCGCTGTGCAAGCCGAAGAAAGCTTCGGAGTTAGCTTCTAATTCTGCGGTCCGATGTGGCAAGAAAAGTTGGAAATGTGTGAAGTGGCAATGGTTTGAGATAGCCAAGGCCCACAAACAAAATGTCTGCCCTTGTGTGTGTGTGTGTGTGTGTTGAAATAACTTTGGATCTTTGCCAGTGTGAATTATAACTTAGTTATGACGAGCAAGTCTAGAGTTTTTCTGTGTATCTGTCAAAATTAAAGGTTGATTTACCCCTTTGTGTTTGGGAAACCAGTTGACCAAAGGTAACAGTTAATAGATTAATTTTGTTAAGAATTCAATTAGTTTAGGCCTCTTCATACCAAAATTAAGAATAGATACAGAAACTACACGTTTCAGTGGAGATGAGGGGAATTTTTCTGACTTGAATTAATTGCTGTGAGCTAAGCCATCAAGATCATGCTGTTTGGAAAAAATGAACTCAAACCAAGAAAAAGAGCCTCCAGCATTAACCGTTCAAGTGGAATAATATTTGGAAGCCTCTGAAGGCGTCTGTGTGAGAGCCAGCTACTTGCTTGCCCAGCAGAGCTGCTTTATTTTGGCTGAGGGATTTTGCCAGGGGAGAAGCTCAGATTTTCAGTTCTTTAAGAGCTCTGAAATTGGGAGATCTTCCATGTTTGCTGTTTTAACCTTCCAGACCTCCTGCCTGGCACCGTGTATATAACCAAGGTCTACAGTGTCTATGAACAACATCAGAGCAAACCTCTGAGCGGAGAGCAGAAAACAGGTGTGTAAAATAACCAACACTGAAAGTGTTTTTATCGGCCTTCTACAATATCAGGAGATGCTTGCAGCCATGAAAGATTTATTTATCTACTTCAGTTATGCCCTGCTTTTTCCTCTAATGGGGCCCAAAGCAGCTACATCATTCTTCAGCAGTGAGGCAAGATCTGGGAGGGGGGGAGGAGAGAGCCTGGGTGCAGGATAGTTTTTCAGGTTTTTATTTTATTTTGAAAGATGTGTCTTCGAACTTCACAGACTTGATATGAGAATCCATGCCGAGTCTCGTGTCTAGTGCACAGAGGCGTTCCTTCCATTGGGCAAAGTGGGCAGTTGCCCAGGGCGCCCCCTTGGGACGGGGCACAAAAACTGCAGGTTCGTTTGTGGGATTTTTTGTATTTTCAGTGTTTTCCCGTTTTTGGCCTGCAGAGGGCGCAGTTTTTAGGCAAGCAGCACCAAAATTACAGGAATGTTTCAGGAGACTCTTTTGGTGCTATCACCCAGGTTTGGTGAGGTTTGGTTCAGGGAGTCCAAAGTTATGGACTCCCAAAGGGGGTGCCCCATCCCCCATTGTTTCCAATGGGAGCTAATAGGAGATGGGGGCTACACCTTTGAAGGTCCCTAACTTTGGATCCCCTGAACCAAATGTCACCAAACCTGGTTGGTATCATTAGGAGAGTCTCCTAAAGATACCCTGAAGGTTTGGTGCTGCTAGCTTAACAATTGCACCCCTGACAGCAGGCACCCCCCCAAAATTTCCCCAGATTCTCCTTTTAAAACCCCCCCCCCTTTTGGCATGGATTTAAAGGGAGAATCTGAGGTCCCCAGTTTAAATATTGAAAGTAATGCTGTTTCAGATTGGGGGATAATCCACCCCTAAACAGCATCACTTTCAATGTTGTTTTAACTGGGGATCCCAGATTCTCCCTTTCAGATGGATTTAAAAGGAGAATCTGGTCTCCCTAGTTTAAACACCATTGAAAATGATGCTGTTTGGGGGTGGATTCCAGCACCACAGTGGCCACCCATGTGGGGGGGCCCGCAAAATTAAGATTTAGCACCAGCCTGGAGGGCGAGGCTTGGGGAGGCATGGCCATGCCCCCAGGGGCAGGTGGGGGCATGGCCCCTCCCCCCGAATTCACCCCATAAAAAATCTATACCTACATCCCTGGATGAGCCCAAAGTCACCCAGCTTGCATGTGTTGGAGTGCACAAGCTAATCTGGTTCACCAGATAAGCCTCCACAGCTCAAGTGGCAGAGCGGGGAATCCAACCCAGTTCTCCTGATTATAGAGTGCACCTGCTCTTAACCACTACACCGCTCTGGAAGCAAGATGAGGGAAGAGGAGAGCCCGATCCTGGGTGCTGGGCTGAACGCGCTCAATCCAGAAGGCAGTATCGTTCCCCTCACCTTGCTTCCCAAGACCACTGGGCCTTGGGAACCAAGATTCGGGGGGGGGGGGGGGGGCACACTGAAAGGCCCCATATGGGAGGCGTGTGTATGGGTGTGTGTGTGTGGGGGGGGTGATTGTCCCCCACCTCTGCTGTCCCAGCCCAAAAGGGCTGAGACAGGAAAGACGTGGCAAGGGGGACAGTCTTGCCTGTCAGGCTGAGAAACAAGATCTCGGCCACTCTCCCCCTGCCTCCCCGGTCCCAGAAGGAATTCTTGGCGATCGGTTGGAAGTGAATCATGGCTATTTGTTCCATCTTTAGGTGATTATGTCTTTGGATTATAATTGTACATTTGTCTGCATATCTTTTTGCATTGCAAATGACCAAGTCCAATTGTGCAGTTGAAGTAAATGTACATTTTTTTTAAAAAAAGGGCTTGATTCTCCTACCGGGCTTGACTTTTCTGAAATAACGGCTCATTCATTCACCGTCCACTGGATTGCTCCTCGTGCTGCCATCACTGGCTACAGGATACGCTATTACCTTGAGCAAGGCGGGGGCAGACCCAAAGAAAGCCGTATTGCACCATCTCGTAATTCCATCACACTGACTGACCTGTCTCCAGGGTCTGAGTATGTGGTTAGTCTTATTGCAGTCAGTGGCAAAGAGGAAAGTTTGCCCTTGTCTGGACAGCAAAGTACAGGTGAGAACTGGGATAATTTCATGAGAGCTGGATGGGGAGAAGGGAGACAGCCCATGATAGATGTGTGTTCATTTATTGTTTAGTTCTGCCATTAGATCTCCCCAGTGCCAAACTGTGTTCGGTACCAAACCTGGCCAATTGTGGGATTGCAGCAAACCCAGGGACAACGTTATGGGCTTAAATTCCTTCCATTTACTAGCGGCTTTACTAGAAGTCTTGGGCAAGATTGTATTTGTGAGGGTGGTTGTCCCCCCAGGATAAAGGAGGTAATAGTGACATATCTGGCAGAGTTCCTGTGAGGTTGAATAAAACAAGGATGTGTCTGTCAAGGAATATCATGGGATAAGATCTCAGTCCTCTTAGTGCTGTTGGCAAAAATGTTTTAAATGCTTTACCGGCAGTTGCATTATCTACAGTGCGTGAGATGAAACGTGGGTGGGATGAATGTGCAGCATCCTAAACTCTGAACTCCTCTCTTTAGTTTCTGATGTTCCAAGAGACCTGCAAGTCATTTCCTCCAGCCCAACCAGCCTGGTCATATCCTGGGATGCGCCTGCTGTTACCGTTAGATACTACACAATAAAATATGGTGAAACAGGTCAGCACTGCGTGACTTCCACTTGTACCACCTGAGAAATGCAGGTGTTTTGAAAAGCTGTCGGCAGGATCTACAGCTGGGGGGCTGGAGGAGTCCCTGCCAGGGCTGTCATCTGTCCGTAGTTTTGAGATATTGACCAGAAGCAGTGCAGTGTGGAACTAAACTGTGGGTTTTGTGATACTAAATCACTTGCACTGGTTTTTAAATTTTAAAAACCCCACTGCTGTGCTGCATCATCAAAAACTCAGAACCAACAGAGCTGTTTTGCGGTGGTCTGGATGTCCAGGAAGGGTAAACTTGAAGGAGGATGTTTGACTCTCTCTTTCAGGTCCTCATTTCAGGTCCTCATTTCAGGTCAGCCTTCCATAGTTGGATATATGCCTCTGGTGTGTGACGTGTGTAGTTAAAATAGCAAGTATGATTGCAGCAATCACACATCTGCAAGGGTGTGTCTCATATAAGCACATGCATTAAGGATTTGGTTCAGAGGCCTGTAACTCCTCCTGGGCATTATTGAAAGAAATGCAACCAGCCTAAGCTATAAGCTGTTGCAGAGGGAGGGCAAGAAGGGGTGGAGCGGCTGACCCTTCCACCCCCAGTCATTCCTCTCTAAGTAGCGCCGCCCACCGCCCCCCCGCTTTTCTTTCCCAGAGGGACCTGTGTCCTTTCCTGGGGCCCTGAATGAGAGAAACCTGCGAGGATGTTTTGGAGAGGGAAAGTGCCTGGCAGGGGAAGGGTTAGATGATCCTTGAATGTCCCTGCTGTGTGTCCACTCCTGATGGGACAGGGACCGTCCTTGCCCTTTTTGAGTCCGGGGGTACCTTTGGGATTCTAATACAGGCTGGTGGGCACAACCACCAAAAGCTCATGTCACTATCATATTGTGCAGAGCAACCATAAAATGTCAGAGTGGGGCTTTGCACAATGCTAATAGCAGCATATCAGGCAAAGCCTCTGCCTAACAGGATGCCCTTTAAAATAAGCGTACTGTTTTTGAAGCATTTTCTTGCATTGGCGCACAGTCCACTATCAGTCGTTCGGAGAAGATCTTTGTGCCGTGCTGGCAGCTGATCCCAAAGTGACATTGGCCGATCAGACCCTCACTGGCCAACCAGAAACCACCTGGCTCTGCCCGCTTCCCCAGAATGCTTGGCAGGCGATGGGCCCCGTGGCATGCACAGGCGGCAGCAGCACATTGGGGATCCCTGCTCCAGAGCAGCCCCAAGCAAAGTTCCCCTGTGAGCAGCAGTGGCGTAGTGGCTAAGAGCAGGTGCACTCTGATCTGGAGGAACTGGATTTGATTCCCAGCTCTGCCGCTTGAGTTGTGGAGGCTTATCTGGGGAATTCAGATTAGCCTGGGCACTCCCACACACGCCAGCTGGGTGACCTTGGGCTAGTCACAGCTTCTCGGAGCTCTCTCAGCCCCACCCACCTCACAGGGTGCTTGTTGAGAGGGGGGAAAGGCAAGGAGATTGTCAGCCCCTTTGAGTCTCCTGCAGGAGAGAAAGGGGGGATATAAATCCAAACTCCTTCTTCTTCTTCCCTCCTCTCAAATCAATGGCCTCAGAAGGGTATAATTCTGCTTAGGGCTGTCCTGCAGTTTCAGTTCTCAGTGATCTGCATAATACATGCAACAGCCTTCAGGGTGAGAAAATAGAGGGGAACGTTTACTCACCTTAGCCGCTGGACAAGAGTATTGAGTGTAATGTGGATAGCCATATTTGGGGAAACTTCTTCAATGTAGGCAGTGGGATCAGATGCATCCAGCGGTTACAGATTCTTTGTCCTGAGGACATTTAGTGAAAGCTTGGCTAGACATCTGCTGGGATGTGACCCTGAGCCGTGTCTGTCTCTCGATGTTCCCAGGGGGCAGAGGCCCTGTCCAGGAGTTCACCGTACCTGGTGACATGTCCATGGCGACTATCCCAGGCCTGAAGCCCGGCGCAGAGTACAACATCACGGTCTTCGCTGGCACCGGCCGTGGCGACAGCCCTACCAACAAGCAGTCAGTCAGTGTCGTTTACAAGATGGGTAAGCCTCGAACAAGCAGGCCTTTCTCTACTACTGTGGCTGTTTTTTCCCTTTGAGGTCGGCCCGCTGTTGCTGCTGCACTGAGTTGGCTTCCTCTCTTGAGGGCTCTTATGGAGGAGGCCTGCTTTCCTTGCAGGGCTGACCTCTGAAAGCCAATATTCCAAGAGGTTCAGCTTCACTTTGCAGGTTGTTCCTTGGGGCTGGGGTGGGGTGGGGGGCAGTTCTAGATTCCCACACTGTTACCCAGTTGCCTCCCCTGTGATATTTATTTTGCCTGACTTTTCATCTGATGTTTTCTAGCTTATTTTAGTCTTGCTTTTATCTTTCAAGGCAGTGCTCCGTTTTCCTGTTTATGCTTTTATTGAATTGTTTCGGGGTCTGATTTCCTGGCATCTGCCTGTATCCCGGCCTCGTTGTGCTTGGGTGCAGGAGAGCTGAACAGCTGATTAGAAGCCAACTCCCAGCTGATGGGGGATCGACTGAGAACAGGCTTCTGATACCCTTCCCCCCTCAGAAGAATTGCTGTACAGTGTAGGGAATCACCTTCTAATTTTCTCATTGCAAAAGGGAGAGGAGAAAGAGATTGTTTCATTTTCCTTCCCTCCAAGTTGGGGGCAAGTACAGAAGTGGGAAGTGATGCTTCTGAGCACCCCATAGGCCTTCTCTGATCCCCCCCTTTTAAAAAAATAAACCCCAAACTCCGCTTGGTACAGACCTAAATTTTTCCTGCGGAAAATCAGAAACTGCCTCCCAGCTGACCCCTCCTGGCTTCTGGTGACCCCGAGTAGCCTGTTCCAGAGAAGCCAAGGGAAGCCAACAGCCTGTCGAATCAAAGGCTGCCCGTTTGCCCACCACTGGTGGGTAGGATGTGAGCCAGAAGTCAAACTATTCCAAAAAGTTGTTCTTGTAAAATTGAAACTTTCACCTGGTTGTGAATATTAATATTATACCTGCAAGAACGAGTATTTATGTAGAAAACACACGAATACTAACTAGTGATTTAAATCATGATTTAAATGTATGATTTTATCAAATCCACCCTTGTCCAAGTCCTTGGAAAGTTGCCGAATCCCAGGTAAACAACACGTACATGTTCAACTCATTGTCCACCTCTGGATGAGCACTTTCTATTGGATGGTGCTTGAATTGTTTTAATGGATCACACTGTTATTTGTCTTCGGCCTTTGGGCAAAGACAGGCTGGGAACGTGATGTTGTGTACTGCTTTTATCATAGTAAGGAACTGGTGCAAGGTAGCCATGAAATTGCCTAAGGATGAGGAGCTTTTCGACTAATGCAGTGTTGTCTTTTTATGCTCAGAGATCAGCACTCCATCTCACCTGCAAGTAGTGGATGTTCAGGACAACAGCATCACCGTCCGGTGGCAGCCATCCTCTTCCCCAGTCACTGGCTACCGAGTGACAACGGTGCCCAAAGACGGCCACGGCCCCACCAAATCCGCCGTGCTCTCTGCAGGTCAGAAGGCGGGGCTTGTTTTGGCTTCTGAGGCACCAACATTGGTCATCTCCACCAGCCCTTCCTTGCAGTGGAAAAAGACGGAGCTGTTTTGCTCCTCTCTGCTCTTGCAAAAGCAGGGAAAGGAGGCAGTCCTCTTTTCCTCATCTGTCTGCAAGCCATTCTCCGGGCTGCTGTTGCTGGGCATGTGGGCTTGGGGGCGGGGGCGGGGGGGGGGGTCCATCCTTTCTGCTGGCAGGCAGCCAAGTAAAGTTACCGAACCTCTGGGGCAGCAAACTTGTCCCTTGTAAGGTGCTAGGAGAGCCTGTGCTTGCTATAACCAGCCTCTCTTCACAGTTGTTGTTCACCCGAGTCCTCCTTTCTCAGGCGGGGGCCAAAACCCCCTCCAGTGCACAACAAACTCCCCTGAAATGATCTCCGGAGCAAGTGCACTTCAGAGAATTTGTCTGCCAAGTTATTCCAAGCAGCGTTACCTGAATTAATCTGGTCTGTTCCCTTGGGGAAATCAGCAGGGACGAGCCTTGCAGTGTGAGAGGCTGGGCCAGGATCTTTTCCAGCTGTGTTTTACAGAGGTGTATCCCTCGAAGGTTTACAATTTTATTAAACCCCCAAATAATAAAAAATGATAATAAAAAGGCTCGGTTGAGTAAACACCTGGGAGTGCCGAACTCCAGACGAGGCTTGGGCGGCACTGATGATGTTAGGACCAGAGGCACTCGAAGTCAGGAGGAGTCTGGAAGGCTAAGCAAAGACGCTTCAGAAGGCTGGTGGCTCTTTGATAGTTGGACAGGAGGTTTAAGATTAAACTAGCACTTGGGGAGGAGGGTTCAGGATGGTCTAGCTGGAACCAGGCATTTGTGAGTTCTTTGTGTGATCAAGGACAGGGCTGTCTTCCCGAGGGTGTGCTGTCGTTATCCAGATTCAAATGGCTGTGTGCTGCTCTGCTTGCTTGATTGGGAGTGGGGAAGCATGTCCAGGCAAAGTCCCAAGAATTTAGGTGTGCCGTCCATCTTGGTCTGGACTGCCTCTGATACCAAGATGTGACTGGTAGGGCATTTTAGAAAGTGGCTGCCCTGTGTGGCTATGGGCCTGCACACCGACAGCTCCAGAACTGGGTAGAGAAAGTTGCTTAACTCCAGTTAGACCAGGGGTAGGGAACCTGCGGCTCTCCAGATGTTCAGGAACTACAATTCCCATCAGCCCCTACCAGCATGGCCAATTGGCCATGCTGACAGAGGCTGATGGGAATTGTAGTTCCTGAACATCTGGAGAGCCGCAGGTTCCCTACCCCTGCATTAGACCATCTACACGAGTGACCATACCATGAGAAGAGGGAACTGTCCCAAATGAACCCTAATGGAGTTTTTGTGGGCACTTTGTCGCAGATCAAACCGAAGTCACAATCGAAGGGCTGCAGCCCACTGTGGAGTATGTGGTTAGTGTCTACGCCCAGGGCCAAGATGGAGAAAGCCAACCTCTGGTGGAGACGGCTGTGACAAGTATGTTGTTTGCAAGCCCTGAATTTCAGGGCAGGAATTATGGTGTCTTCTCAGTCCTGAATGGACGTAGTTTGTTTCCAGAACACTCCTGAAGCAGCGGCAAATGGCCTGGAGAGTCCCCCCACCCCCCACCCCCACCCCCACCCCCCACATGGCTCCACACAAACACCAGGCCTGTATTTTGACTTCCAATATAGTCGGCCAATGGGAAGGAAACGCTGAATTGCTTTTGGGAAATCTGTGTGCTTTGGAGCTTTGGCAGAGGCCTTTTTTCTATGGGAAGGTGGCAAAGGTGATTTGATGCTCAGGCTGGAGTTGATTGATTGATTGCATTTATGTGTGGCTCATTAGCATACGATGCTCAGGCTGTTTCTCTCAGCAACCTGTCGGGAAGGAGAATGAAATGCCGAACCTCCGGCCAGCCTGCCCATCTTGCTTAGTCAAGTTATAAGTGCTTCCAAGCAGGCAAAACATGACCAAGCTGAAGCGGGAGAGAACCGGAGAGGAAGGCTGTGGAGCCAGAGCTCGCCCCCCCCCCTCCCCCCGGTCTAGCATTCTGTTTCAAGCAGTGGCAACCAGACCGGCAAGCCTGCTGTTGGGGAAGGGGTCTGTCTCCCAGGCGCCATTTGCCTCTGCATTCCCCCAGTGGAGGAGGAGAGAAACGGAGCCCCAGCGGTTCTCTCCTTTCGCTTCTCTTGGGCAGGGACACCCCCTCCTCTGGAAGTTTATCAGAGGAATCAAGAACTGAAAGAGAAACCAAGCAGCTGACTCAAACCCCAACTATTATTATTATATGGAACAAATCACCTTTTTTACCTTGGAAGACATAGAAACAGGCATCTAACAGCAGCACCCTGAGGCCAGCCGTGGCTAAGCTTGAATCTTGTGACAGAAATCTGTCACAATTGGATTGCTGGCCAATATGAATGCATGTCTTCTCCAATGAGGCCTTGACCGATGGTGTCCAGATGCATTCCTGCTGGTCACCATTGTCTAAGATCTGCTTGCAGGACATTTAGGCCCACAGAAGCCTTCCCACAAGTCTCTTGGGGAAAATCTGGGCGGATTAGAGGCAAATGTGTGAATGGCTTTGACAGCTCGTGCAGGCCAGAGCCCTGGCTGGCTACCCACATTAACCCTTCTAACAGGTGGCTTTCAGGCCAGAATTGACTTGCATCTGTGTTCACAGTAACACAAGAAATGCACCAGAATTCCGGTTGACCAGGAAGGCATACTTAATTTGTGCTTGATGTACCCTTGCTCATATACTGCGGAAGTAATTTGCAGAAACAATGTTGTATCAAATAATAATTGTAAATTGGTTGTGGTGGGTTTTCCGGGCTGTGTGGCCGGGGTCTGGTGAATCCAGCCGTGAAAGCCTTTGACAATACAATAATTGTAAATGTTAATAAGAGAAGGAAATAGCTACCCCGGTCCCTTTTGCCGTCACTTACAGCTTTGCAACTTTCTGATTGTGTTGTGTGCTCTTTGGGAAGGGGAGTTTTAAGCACAGTCCCCCAAAGCTGGGAGGAGAGCCAGCGCTCCTTGAAATCTGAGCTCCACCTCCCCTCTGACGGGCTCTAGTGTACTTAGCTGCTTAGGAGCCCTGTCTGGGTGGAGCACCAATGAGAAGGGCCTCTCCTGAACACCCTGTTCCTCTGTGTGAGGCAGCCGTTCTGGTCTAGGGAGTGTGTGCACTCTCTGGCCAAGCTGGCTTGCAGTGGGCAGTCACCGCACGAGCCTGATTCTTAGGGGCCCTGGTTGCATTGCTGTAGGTGTCTTCATGAGGCCCCGGGGCAGCTAAAAAACCCCCACTGCTTTGCATGTCCCCCGCTAAGTGCTTGATCCCAGCTCAGTGCCAGCTTTCCCCCCTTTTCCACATAACCTTTCACCATTAATTTGCCTAACAGACGTTGATCGCCCTAGAGGATTAACATTCACCGATGTGGATGTTGATTCCATCAAAATTGCTTGGGAAAGCCCACAGGGGCAAGTCAGCAGTTACAGGGTGACCTACGCCACCCCGGAGGATGGAGTCCGCGAGCTCTTCCCTGCTCCAGATGGCGAAGACGACACTGCAGAGCTGCTTGGCCTCCGGCCCGGTTCTGAATACACTGTCCACGTTGTTGCCTTGCATGATGAGCTGGAGAGCCCACCTCTGGTCGGAACCCAGACCACAGGTACTTCCCCCCCCTCCCCCCCAGCCCTGGCCGCCACCACCCTTTGGTTCCTCATCTGGGGGAGTCCCACAGTGAGGCGAGTCTGGGCCCTGTTGCCAGCCGTGAGGGTGCCTTGTGTGGGAACAGTTGTCCGTAGTGCCTGTGCGGTCTCTGGAAGGCTTGGTGAATTACAGGTACTATGCGAAGTTGAGCAGATACAGTCATCAGATTTCTTGTTATTTTTGGTGCAGAATGCTAAAGGGATAGTTTATGGTCCAGGAAGAAGACTGTACAGTAGGTTTGCTAGCATTTCCATGAGATCAGGAATGGGTTTTTTGAACCCAGATCTCCAGGTATCAGTAATTCCTCCCCCCACCCCCAATTTATTTATTTATTTTTATTTTTATACCCCGCCCTACGCCCAAAGGGCTCAGGGCAGCTTTCAATGAACACTTCAAAAGAACACCGGACGGGGCAGCTGGGGATTCTCCTGTCCAGGCCAATTCTGTATCAAACTGCATCGATCTCCTTCAAGAGGAGATCTCCTTTCAAGGCAGGCGAGAGAGCAGATGTGCTGGCATCTTGACTGAGGTGGCCCCTGCAGCCGGGGTTGCTTTCATATCTGTCATGCTCTTGTCACATAACGCAGAGTCAAGAAACAGGTGCAGGGCTCGACCCTGTGGGAATGTCCTCTCCCTCCGCTATGACATCATGGAGATCCTGCCACCCCCTCTCTTTTGGGGTTTATGGGAATTGATAGCAGGCGCCATCCTGAGTTAATTAATGCTGCATTTTAAATGGGGTAGGGTTTATTTTTATTAGAGCTGTTTTAATCTATATTTATTGTATTTAATGTGATGCTGTGCTCTATCTATGTTGTACACCGCCCTGAGCCCTTCGGGGGAGGGTGGTTTATAAACCCAAATAATAAATAAATAAATAAATGTCGCCTTCGGAACATTTTAAAGACACCATTTGAGGCACTGTCTTGAACCACAAGGAGAGGCAGGGGATGAATGTTTTAATAAACAAAAACAAAGTTTTAGCATTCTCTCTTTCTTGTAGGTTAAAATGGCTGACCGTGTTATGTCTGGAATCCATCTGTTTTAGGACAGGCTTTGGATTTATTTCTGTGCTAGCCCTGCCTTGTGATTTCCGAGAAGGACTTCCGCGTTCTCTCTGCCCTGCTGCTCATAGAGTCTTTGTTGGCAAGGAAGCTGGCTGGGCTGAGGGATGAGGTTTGGGGGCCTTTCCAGTTTTTCTCCTCTTCCTGTGACTGTGAATGTTTTTGCCTTGGTCAGCCAGGTGAAACCACATCTGTACTGCTGCCTTTCCATCCTGGAGAGAAAAAGCCTTCAATTCTTGCTTCAAAAAGAGCAAGAGATTTAGAGGCTTGAAGCAGAGTCACTCGTTCAGCTCTTCAACCCCACAGTGGCCACAATCACACGTGGGCAGCAGGCCCTGCCTGAACTGTGCCCTGGCACAGCAATTGCACCAGGCACAGCCAAGTGCCAACCTTCCCATGCAGCCCTTAGGAAGATCAGCAAGCTTTTTTCTGTAGGGATACAGCGTGCCTGCCTTTTGGTGACTTCCCCCCTGTCCTCACAGACAGTTGGCCCTGGCTTTTGGGGGCAACAGTATTCTAAAGGGGCAAGATTCTAGTCCAGCAGCACCTTAAATACAAATAAGATTTCCACGGTGTGACCCTTCGGGAGTCAAAGCTCCTTTGGAAGCTTCTGCCGTGGAAACCTTTCCAGATGCTGCTGAACTAGAGTCTTGCTCTTCTGCTGTGGATCCATCTGAAACTAACTGCATTCTAAGTGGCGGTCTCTTTTGGGACCCTCAAAGCTTTGGGAAGGTGCCGGGCCTCTTCCCCACCATCCAGATACCATCTAGAGAGGTTCTGCAGACAGCACTGCTGCAAAGGACCATGTGCAGCATTTCTTGCACGATCCTGTTCTCAAGATGGGGGTTCTACAGGTGCTATTTCCAGAGCAGTCCCAATTTTGTCCGTTCTGAATTTCACAGCAATCCCACCTCCAACAAATCTGAAGTTTCTTCAGGTTACTCCAACCAGCCTGACTGTGACATGGGTGGCACCGAATGTGCGGCTCACTGGATACCGGCTCCGAGTGAATCCCCAGGAGAAGAACGGGCCCATGAAAGAAATCCACCTCGCTCCAGATAGCACGTCTGCTGTCATCTCTGGACTTATGGTCAGTCTGCCTTTTTTCTGGGCTAAAGCCCTTTAAAGGTTTTTGTGGCACCCACTATTAGATAACATTTTAGATGGCCTCAAAGTAAACAGGGAATGTTTGTCTCAGGGAAGTTGCCTACTCTGCATGCTTCTTGTAAAGAAAGAGACACCAGTACTTCATAGAAAATAAATAATGACATGTTTGCATAATATTTGTATATACCGCACACGTTATAGGTATTTTGATTTTGAATGTTTGTTGAATTGTCCTTTAAATTACTCCAGCTTAAGATACAACAGGACACTGGGGCATTTCTTTCTTACTGTATTCTAAAAATCCTGTAACTGTTGTCTGTGCTGAGACATAACAGCGTCATGCTGTTAAAAGTATCCAGAAGAACCCCATCTGAATGAAGCTAGATTGACCTCTGACAAAGGAAAACTCAAATGCTTACTCCGTGATAAAAACTCTGAGATTACGATAGATGTAGCCACATTCCTAATAAAGGCAATGAAGATCCGAAATCTCCAAGTCACTCCAGTTTAACCATAGGGACAATCAATTACAATTAATTTGTATATTTTCTACTTCCCCTACCAGCTATCCCCAGTGGATAGTTTTATGCTATTTTATGTATTTATATGCCAATAAAAGGTGTTGTTGTTGATTGTTGTTGTATCCAGAATATAAGCAACAAACAGACCTACAGAAGTAGCTTAATCTCTTTTAGAGGGATGTGAAGCTGATGCTTCCTGATTTTGTTTCTTCTAGATGGCGACCAAATATGAAGTCAGTGTCTACGCTCTGAAAGACTCTCTGACCAGCAGACCTGTCCAGGGTGTTGTGACTACTGTGGAGAGTAAGCTGTCCTATGTTGTAAAATATCTCAACCCAGGGGTGAGAAAACCTGGGAAAGAACTATTGGAATCAATAGGTCAAATCTGGAATAATGACGGCGAAACTGGAGATTTCTGGTGTCTCTGCAGTGGCCTAACCTGATGAATGAACGTTGTCCCCCTTTTCTCTACAGACATCAGTCCTCCTCGTAGGGCACGTGTGACGGATGTCACAGAGAGAACTATCACCATTATGTGGCGCACCAAGACGGAGACCATCACTGGTTTCCAGATAGATGCCATCCCTGCAGGTGGTCAGAGCCCAGTTCAAAGGACCATTAGCCCTGATGTTAGGACCTACACCATCACTGGTATGTGAGAAAGCTCTGTCCTGTGTTCAGAATACTTGGCAAGAAATAGGCCAGAGGAACACGTCCAGCTGTATAATTCATTTTGAAAAGGTTGCAAATCAAGTCCAGACAGTCTGAAGGAAAGCAGCAGTTGCAGCAGAAGCATTCGGAACCAGTGGTTTGGGCTTAGAGATCCAAATGATTCTCAGTCCCCCAGGGTTGTGGGTTGCTGAGGAGGCCACTTCATGGGCATCCTGGCCGAGGGCGGCTTTCCCTCTCCATCCCATGGCTCCCACAACAAGAGAAGCACCCCAGGATGGCGGTTTTCCTTCTGGGCTCACGTGGGCTCCCTGGTTATACCTTTTGCACTGCTGGCTGTTTGGTCTGTTTCTGTAAGATCCTCAGATCTTGTTCCAATAATCCAACTCTGGTATATTGATCAGTAGCCTTTATTATAGACACACAGACCAGGTATACAGCTTCAAAACTAGTTCTAAAGAACACGGCTCCCTGACACACATTTATCCCCATCAAATCCCCCCTCCCACTGTCTCAGAGCGAAGCATCTAGTAGCTGCTACTTTCAGTTGTAGCCGGTGCCAAAGTCAAAGGCAGATAACAAGATGGAGCCCCCTGGCTGCCAGCCCAGAGACAAGATAACCACTATTATTCTTTCCCATGGGGCCAACGTGTCAGGGGAGGCCTAGTTGCCTAGAAGCAGTACAGAAGCCATAAATTTAGGTCAAGACAGAATGCAAGGAATACAATTCAAACAGCAAAGGTTACATAGATCAAAAGCACACAAAGGGCGGCCCTGACAGTTTCTCGCAACTGGTTCTGTCTGGCTTTCCCCCCTCCTCCTCCTTTTCTCCTCACATTGCCTCTGTGAGATGCATGAAGCACAGATAGTCACCCAGGGAGCTGGGACCTTGGTCCCCGCTTTGACCTTGTGGGTTCTCACGAGCTGTCCTGCTTCCTCTCTGCTGACAGCTCATTGTCTATTCCAGGGGTCTGCAACCTGTGGCTCTCCAGATGTTCATGGACTACAATTCCAATTGGCCATGCTGGCAGGGGCTGATGGGAATTGTAGTCCATGAACATCTGGAGAGCCACAGGTTGCAGACCCCTGGTCTATTCCATCCTGGTGTGAGGGTGGCCCCCTCCTCTCTGGTTTTCCAAGTCCCAGTTGTTTCTCTTCACACTCACCCTTCACTCATTATTCCACATTTTCAGTAGGACATGGCCTTGTATGACTATCTCGGTTTGACCACAGTGCTTATACGTGGATCCCCTGGAAGGACCTGCTAGCTGTTTCACCGGCGTCAGGGCGGGATGCCGTGCTTGCCAGAGGAGCACTTGGCCTGATGGTCCCTCCTGTTTTGTTTTGTGCTTCAGGCTTGCAACCAGGCACGGACTACAAGATTTACGTCTATTCCTTGAACAGCAATGCTCGCAGCTCCCCAGTGGTGGTCGATGCTTCTACCGGTAATGACTGATGCTTCTAAACAGAAACAATGATCTCTTTTCCATTAGTCATATCGAGCATTTTACAGCCATATTTTCACTGCGGTGAGTGAAGTAGAAAGTTGGTGTGAAATGTAAAGCAGAAATGCTTGGAAACCATAACTGCACTCTCCGGGGATATGGCAGCTGTCTTGGCAGACGGTTCATTCAAGAGGTTTTGTTTCTCCTCAGCCATTGATGCACCATCCAACTTGCGCTTCCTGACAACAACAAGCAACTCCCTGCTGCTTACTTGGCAACCCCCCCGGGCCAAGATCACTGGATACATCATCAAGTACGAGACCCCTGGGGGGCAACCCAGGGAACTGCTGCCTCGCCCCCGCCCTGGCACTACGGAGGCCACCATCACGGGTAGGCTACCATTCTGGACTGTGAAACTGACCCTGAATAGTTTGTCGTTTGATGCCATTAAAAATAGGCTGCTTCTGATCCTCCCCCAGGTCTGGAGCCAGGGACGGAATACACCATCTATATCATTGCTGTGAAGAACAACCAGAAGAGCGAACCACTGATCGGCAGGACAAGAACAGGTCCCCGAACCTTAATCTGGCTGAGCATGGAGGATGGGGTGGGGGTTAGGGGACACTAATGCCATGGCAGTGCTTAATGTTTCCGTGGGTTTTGGACACAGGGTGATCTATGCAGCATTCTGTGTGTGCCGGTACACAATTCAGCTACTCTTCGCTATTTGAACAGGTTGTTATATGCCAAATAATCGTTTAACAGTTTGATGGCTTGTGTTTGATGGTTTGTAAGATCATTTTCATTTTTGAGCTCCTGTGTTTGGAAGTCGAACTGTAACACCTCTCTGAATCTGCCAAAAACGAGGGAACAATTCAGCCACTGGTAAACACAAATTAAAAGTGTCCAGTGTTTTCAATAGGAACTTCCTTTGGTGTGGAACAGTTCATGCTTCTAATGGATTCCCAGGAGATGTTCAGTCAATAAAACTGATATTGTCTTCTTAGGCTGGTTTATACCCCACTGGGATACAGAAGCTGAGATTATGATGATTTTGATTGATTGATTGATTTGATTTGACAGACCGCTCTATCCCCGAAGGACTCAGATTCAGAGGCTGGTTTCGTTTTTATTTTTTGAGTCCTCTCTGTCACTAGTTCTTCTTGGTACATCCATCAATGAAAATGATTTTTTGTAGGAAAATGTAACTAAAGTCACTGGAGTAAGACGAAAGAGTTCTTTCACTTAGCTTTCTTCATCCGTTAAGTGTGTGATCACACTCAAGTTAGAAAGAGGTCCAGGGGTTGCCATCCCAGCATAACTGAGCTCTTAACACGCCCAAAGGCACTAATAGTTCTCTTGCGCAACAGACCTTGGCTGTAAGTATTTCCAAAATGAACAGAACATAAACATTGTATCTGGAGAAGTGAGCTGTGACTCACAAAAGGTTGCCAGAAGTGTTGTTAGTCTTGAAACCGCTCCTGGACTCTTTCTCTTTTTTACTGCTTCAGACAGACTAACACGACTACCCAGTGTAAATCTACAGGCATTTTTGCTGGCTGGGTCTTTCTTTGAGGTCTTGAGTGTGTACTTGGTAGGTGGTTCCATGGTCACATGATTCCTTTGTCTACAAGGGCTGAAAGTGGACCCCTCCCATTCTTGCCACAAGGCATTTCAGGAGCATGCTAACAAGGGGGTGCCTAGCATTCAACGGTTTGAGTCTAGCACAGTTATTTCCAGTGGAGCTGCCTTGCGTGCCTTATAATGAACGCATCGCTTGCGGTGGCTGGCTGGCTGGCTGGCAAGCTTGGCTTCACTGCTTCTAACCTTTCTTTGGCTTAGACGTGCTTCCACACCTGGTAACGCATCCACACCCTGGCCAAAGCGGACCAGAGATCCTGGACGTGCCGTCTGTTGTAGAGAACCCGCCTTACCCGTATGACTCGTATGACAATGGCAATGGTATCCAACTTCCAGGCACTTCTGGCCAGCAGCCTGTACTCAGCAACCAAGGACAGCAGGTTTTCGTGGAGGTGTATGGGTCTCGGACCCCGTCGAGAACAACTGTGGCAACTCCAGTAAAGCTTAGACCGAGACCGAATGTGGATGAAGAGCCTGGACTGGTGAGCCAACATCCCATACGTATCCCAGACCTGGACGAACCTTATCCTCACAGCCTCGTGCCCAGGAATAATTACACCCAGCTCCAGGAAGCCCTGTCCCAGACAACCATCTCCTGGCGCCCCTTTCTGGAGAGCTCCGAATACGTCATCTCCTGTCACCCTCTTGGAGCTGAGGAAGAACCTTCGGAGGTACGTCCTTCTGGTTGATGGGGAAAGCCCTTCCCAGGCCAGGCATGCTGATGGTTGATTCTGCAGCACCTGCAGGCAGCCTGAAGCCTAAAGCAGTCGATGGGTAGAAACCGTGGGTGTGGGAGAGGAGGCGTGGATGTGTGGTCAAAATAGGGTTTGTCAAAAGCTGTGAGAAGCTGGTGCAACACGAGCGCAGAGGAGAGAATGGCTGGCCGTGGCAATACGGAGGGGTAAGTGCCTGAGCTTTGTTACGTACAAAGTTGTAAATGTTCTCAATAGCGAAGGGGGAGAGAGAGGAAAACGGCTGCACAATGTGCTGTCTTCCCACCTCCCCATCATTCTATGTGTGTTCATGTATTTGCGTGTATTTCATAGCGGGCTTTTTAGTGCTCTCCAAAATTTCACATTTTCTCTAATGGAAAAACAAATTCTTCAGACTTCCATACTCTCTACATTTTTTAATATTAAATATAAACTTTATTATTAATCAAAAGAAAAGAAAATGATCACATAGTTACAGTTATTATAAAAAAGAAAAAATAGGTATAGTGTGATCATTAACAATTAAGGTAACACAAGATTACATTGTCTGGTGTCTCATTAGTACAAGAAACTCACATCCAAACATCATATTCAACTATTTTTTCTTACATCATAAGAAAAGTGACAAGAAGAAATCACAACATACTTACTTTCTAACACTGTGTTATAATACATTTAAGCAATTTCTTTTACTTAGCCTTAACTACTAATTAACTATTAAAACTTAAAATTCAATCAGATACAAGGAAGACAAAGGTGGTGGGAGAAACAAAGCTGAGAGGGTGTACTAGGTTTAACCTAAAATTTCATAAGCATTTTAATACAAAGCTCTTTAAACATCCATCATATATACAGAAGAAAAGGGAAGAGAGTACATATTTACCTTCTAAATATGATTGGGTTGTTATTTTAGTAACATTAATGTTATATTAGTAATAACGGGAGAAAGAGAGAGATAAAGCAAAGACAGTAGGTTACTCCTACAGTTCTCTCTACATGTTGAGTGAATAAAACAAAGAGTCCTCAGACTTTCATTCCATCCGTTCTGAGAAAAACCTTGTCTTGAAAAGCATTCCACTCAATCTAAAAGAAAAAAATCATAAGAGGGTGTGTTTTTTGTGTGTGTGTATTTGTGTGTTCCCCAAATTGTCGTAATTTTTCATCAGAAAAAAAATCCTGGTGGACGACCACTCACACGCCGAGGTTTCTCCAGCCCTCCACTTCTCTGTTCAGGCAGGAGGAGGAACAGATGAAGCTCAAAAGATGTTTATATTAGTTATATTGTAATTGATCTGTTTTTAACTTGGTGAATGACCTGGAGTGTGCTTTTTGCATGGAAAGGCATGATCTAAATACCTGGCCTGAGTGATGGGAACAGCAGAATGTAGGCTGAGACAGACCAGAGAGACAGAGGCGGAGTGCTCACGGGGACGTGGGGGTCACATCATGTCTCTGGGAGCATGCCAGCTAGTCACGGGGGCAGAGAATTGCCCCCTACACTCCTCCCCTTGGGCCTGCCCAACCACGCTCCTCCTTCGGCTGGCGGAGGCTTCGCCGGCTGAAGGAGCAGCCTGGCAGGGCGGGGCCAAGGAGCGGCCCATGGCAGGCTCCTGCTGGCTAAAGTCAGTGGGGCGTGGGAGGGGCGTGGTCAGAGCAGGTGTTGCCCCAGGCACCATTCCCCCCTTCTCCAGTGCCTCTGCAGAGAGATTGAGGTTGCTGTACTCTGGGTGGGAGGCAGCCGGAACACCCTGGAGGTTTAGCTGTGGGGAAGAGATCAGACTTGCCTACAGAAAGATGTGAACTCTCAGCTGTTGCGTTTACTTGGAACTGGGTTGGGGGATGGCTGTCAGTGGGGGGCAGCTGTGGGTGGACCATGGCAACAACAATTTCTTTCCGGCAGGGTTGAAGGTTCCGGGCCGTGGGCCAGGCAAGTGAGAAGTGAGTTAAGATGAGCAGCAAGAGGCACGGGATGGGAAAGATAGTCAGGAAAGAAGTTTTGTAGAAAGAAACAAAGAGGAAGATAAAATGGAACCAGAGGAGAGGAAGGCAGAACCCTGGAGACCAGAGAGCTCTTGGCAGAGGCCTGACTAAAGGAGCGCTGGAGAAGGGCTGATTGGAGGAGCTCTTGGGTTGGGCAAAACCTGCTCCTCTACTCTGAGGAGATCCAAGCTTGTTTCAGAATTGGTCTTTTCTTTTTTGAAGCAACAGCCTTTGCATTTTCTCCAATGGCAGTTTAAGGTCCCTGGCACGTCTTCCAGCGCCACACTTACTGGTCTGACCCGAGGTGCCACCTACAACATCATAGTGGAGGCTGTGAAAAATCAAAGGCGGCACAAAGTCCTTGAGGAGAAGGTCACTGTGGGCAATGCCAGTAAGTGGAAATGACTGCCTTGCACCTTGGCATATTAGCCTTCGCCTAGGGGAAGGTTTTGTGTATGTGACGGTGCATTTGTCAGAATACATTTTTGTCAGTTCATTTCTCTTGCGTGATTCCAGTGGAAGACTGAGGCCAAAACACGGCACAGTCCGGCACATGGGCAGGGCAGAAGAGTGCTGTCTGAGGGGCATTGCAGGATTGGTATGGGCAGCCGGTCACTCAGCGGGATGAACAAGTTGGTTTCCAAGTGAAAGGAGGGTGCCCACTCTGCCAAAGAAGTGTGTGGGGTAAACATGACCAAAGTAGCCGCAGCTGTGCACCTGCCGGCGGTGGGGTGGGTGGGTGGAGGCCTCTCCTGGCCATGGTTTTGACCCATGTGAGAGGAACAACTTACCCTCCCAGAAATGGTTTTGAGCTGTTTGCCAAGAATAAATGTAAATCTTGACTGGAAGTAAAAACAAATGAGTCTTGTGGCAACTGCTGCAACGGCTGCCCCTGGGACGGGAGGCAGGACTCAGTTTCTTTTGTAAGGGTCTTCTTAAGGCTGGTGGTCTGCTTATGAAGTGAACTTTAATCAATGAATCTGCATGAACTTGCATACAAATAAAGAAACAGTTCTGAAGGCTAAGCTGACTTGTTTTCCAGGGGTGGGCCCACTGTCAGAGAAGAGGCATGCCCACGCCTGCCTGAAGGAGGAATGCCTTTTCAAAGATGCATCTTTTGACCAGTCCAAAGGTTTATGAAGGATTGGTGGAACCAGCCTGCCTGTTTCAGCCCTGCTGTTGCATTTATTGATTGATTGATTGATTGATTGATTGATTGATTGATTGATTGATTGATTGATT
>NC_059426.1:1663600-1692704 GCF_021028975.2 Sphaerodactylus townsendi
AATCAATCAATCAATCAATCAATCAATCAATCAATCAATCAATCAATAAATGCAACAGCAGGGCTGAAACAGGCAGGCTGGTTCCACCTCAATCCTTCTCATAAACCTTTTGACTGGTCAAAAGATTTATCTTTGAAAAGGCATTCCTCCTTCAGGCAGGCGTGGGCATGCCTCTTCTCTGACAGTGGGCCCACCCCTGGAAAACAAGTCAGCTTAGCCTTCAGAACTGTTTCTTTATTTGTATGCAAGTTCATGCAGATTCATTGGATTAAAGTTCACTTCATAAGTAGACCACCAGCCTTTAAGAAGACCCTTACAAAAGAAACTGAGTCCTGCCTGCCGTCCCAGGGGCAGCCGCCAGCAGTTGCCACAAGACTCATTTGTTTTTACTTCCAGTCAAGATTTACATTTATTCTTGGCGCAGCTCAAAACCATTTTCTGGGAGGGTAAGTTGTTCCTCCCACATGTGGGTCAAAACCATGGCCAGGAGAGGCCTCCACCCACCCACCCCCCCCACCGCCGGCAGGTGCACAGCCATGCTACTTTGGTCATGTTTACCCCACACACTTCTTTGGCAGAGTGGGCACCCTCCTTTCACTTGGAAACCAACTTGTTCATCCCGCTGAGTGACCGGCTACCCATACCAATCCTGCAATGCCCCTCAGACAGCACTCTTCTGCCCTGCCCATGTGCCGGACTATGCCGTGTTTTGGCCTCAGTCTTCCACTGGAATCACGCTAAGAGAAATGAACTGACAAAAATGCAGAGCCCTGACAAATGCAATCAGTCACATACACAAAACCTTCCCCTAGGCGAAGGCTAATATGCCAAGGTGCAAGGCAGTCATTTTACCTCATTGGCATTGCCCACAGTGACCTTTCTCCTCAAGGACTTTGTGTCAGCTTTGATTTTTCACAGCCTCCACTATGATGTTGTAGGTGGCACCTCGGGTCAGACCAGTAAGTGTGGCTACTGGCTGATCGCCAGGGACCTTTTAAACCGCCATTGGAGAAAAATGCAGCTGCTGTTGCTTCAAAAAGAAAAAAAGACGAATTCTGAACGAAGCTCGGATCTCCACAAAGAAGAGGAGCAGGTTTTGCCCAACCCAAGAGCTCCTCCAATCAGCCCTTCTCCAGCGCTCCTGCGGTCAGGCCTCTGCCAAGAGCTCTCTGGTCTCCAGGGTTCTGGCCTTCCTCTCCTCTGGTTCCATTTTATCTTCCTCTTTGTTTCTTTCTACAAAACTTCTTTCCTGACTCTCTTTCCCATCCAGTGCCTCTTTTGCTGCTCATCTTAACTCACTTCTCACTTGCCTGGCCCACGGCCCGGAACCTTCAACCCTGCCGGAAAGAAATTGTTGCTGCCATGGTCCACCCACAGCTGCCCTCCACTGACAGCCATCATCCCCCAACCCAGTTCCAAGTAAACGCAACAGCTGAGAGTTCACATCTTTCTGTAGGCAAGTCTGATCTCTTCCCCACAGCTAAACCTCCAGGGGTGTTCCGGCTGCCTCCCACCCAGAGTACAGCAACCTCAATCTCTCTGCAGAGGCACTGGAGAAGGGGGGAATGGCGCCTGGGGCAACACCTGCTCTTGACCTCGCCCATCCCACTTCCCACTGACTTTAGCCAGCAGGAGCCTGCCATGGTGTCAGCTCCTTGGGTCTCGCCTCTCTGTTAGGGTTGCTCCTTCAGCTCTAAGCCTCCGCCAGCCGTAAGGAGGAGCGTGGCTGGGCAGGCCCAAGGGGAGGAGTGTAGGGGGCAATTCTCTCACCCCCCGTGACTAGCTGGCATGCTCCCAGAGACATGATGTGACCCCCACGTCCCCGTGAGCACTACTTCTGTCTCTCTGGTCTGTCTCAGCCTACATTCTGCTGTTCCCACTCACTCAGGCCAGACATTTAGATCATGCCTTTCCATGCAAAAAAAGTAATACACTCCAGGTCATTCACCAAGTTAAAAAACAGATCAATTACAATATAACTAATATAAACATCTTTTGAGCTTCATCTGTTCCTCCTCCTGCCTGAACAGAGAAGTGGAGGGCTGGAGAAACCTCTCATGTGAGTGGTCGTCTAATTCAGGATTTTTTTTCTGATGAAAAATTACTTACAATTTATGGGGAACACACAAATACATACATACACAAAACACACCCTCTTTTTTTATGATTTTTTTCTTTTAGATTGAGTGGAATGCTTTTCAAGACAAGGTTTTTTCTCAGAACGGATGGAATGAAAGTCTGAGGACTCAGTTTTATTCACTCAACATGTAGAGAGAACTGTAGGAGTAACCTACTGTCTTTGCTTTATCTCTCTCTTTCTCCCATTATTACTAATAATATAACATTAATGTTACTAAAATAACAAACCCAATCTATATTTAGAAGGTAAATATGTACTCTCTTCCCTTTTCTTCTGTATATATGATGGATGTTTAAAGAGCTTTGGTATTAAAATGCTTATGAAATTTTAGGTTAAACCTAGTACACCCCTCTCAGCTTTGTTTCTCCCACCACCTTTGGTCTTCCTTGTATCTGATTGAATTTTAAGTTTTAATAGTTAATTAGTAGTTAAGGCTAAGTAAAAGAAATTGCTTTAAATGTATTATAACACAAGGTGTTAGAAAGTAAGTATGTTGTGATTTCTTTCTTGTCACTTTTCTTATGATGTAAGAAAAAATAGTTGAATATGATGTTTGGATGTGAGTTTCTTTGTACTAATGAACAGACACCAGACAATGTAATCTTGTGTTACCTTAATTGTTAATGATCAACACTATTCACCTATTTTTTCTTTTTATAATAACTTGTAACTATGTGATCATTTCTTTTCTTTTTGATTAATAATAAAGTTTATATTTAATATTAAAAAATGGTAGAGTAAGTGGAAGCCTGAAGAATTTGTTTTTCCATTAGAGAAAATGTGAAATTTTGAGAGCACTAAAAGCCCGCTATGAAATACACGCAAATACATTTAGAACACACATAGGAATGATGAGGGAAGACAGCACATTGTGCAGCCGCTTCCTCTCTCTCCCCCTTCGCTATTGAGAACATTTACAACTTTGTACGTAACAAAGCTTCAGTGGGCACTTACCCTCCAGACAAGTATTTTTCACGCCAGCCATTCTCTTCTGCGCTCGTGTTGCACCAGCTTCTCACAGCTTTTGACAAACCCTATTTTGACCACACATCCACGCCTCCTCTCCCACACCCACGTTTCTACCTATCGGTATTAAGCTTTAGGCTTCAGTGCTGCCTGCAGGTGCTGCAGAATCAAACCATCAGCATGCCTGGCCTGGGAAGGGCTTTCCCTCTATCAACCAGAAGCGGACGCACCTCCGGCGGTTCTTCCTCAGCTCCAAGAGGGTGACAGGAGATGACGGGATTTCAGAGCTCTCCAGAAAGGGGCAGCCAGGAGATGGTTGTCTGGGACAGGGCTTCCTGGAGCTGGGTGTAATTATATCTCTGGGCACGCAGGCTGTGAGGATAAGGTTCTACCAGGTCAGACACAGATGGGATGTTGGCTCACCAGTCCAGGCTCTTCATCCACATTCGGTCTCGGTCTAAGCTTTACTGAGCGCTTGCCACAGTTGTCTCGACGGGTCCGAGACTCCATACACCTCCACGAAAACCTGCTGTCCTTTGGTTGCTGAGTACAGGCTGCTGGCCAGAAGTGCCTGGAAGTTGGATACCATTGCCATTGTCATAATGAAATAAGCCCACAATGGGTAAGGCGTGGTTCTTCTACAACAGACGGCACGCCCCAGGATCTCTGGTCCGCTTTGGCCAGGGTGTGGATGCGTTACCAGGTGTGGAAGCACGTCTAAGCCAAAGAAAGGTTAGAAGAAGTGAAGCCAAGCTTGCCAGCCAGCCAGCCAGCCACCGCAAGCGATGCGTTCATTATAAAGCACGCAAGGCAGCTCCACTGGAAAGAACTGTGCTGAATTTCAAAACCGTTGAATGCTAGGCACCCCCTTGTTAGCATGCTCCTGAAATGCCTTGTGGCAAGAATGGGAGGGGTCCACTTTCAGCCCTTGTAGACAAAGGAATCATGTGACCATGGAACCACCTACCAAGTACACACTCAAGACCTCAAAGAAAGACCCAGCCAGCAAAAATGCCTGTAGATTTACACTGGGTAGTCGTGTTAGTCTGTCTGAAGCAGTAAAAAAGAGAAAGAGTCCAGGAGCGGTTTCAAGACTAACAACACTTCTGGCAACCTTTTGTGAGTCACAGCTCACTTCTCCAGATACAATGTTTATGTTCTGTTCATTTTGGAAATACTTACAGCTGCTGTCTGTTGCTCAAGAGAACTATTACTGCCTTTGGGCGTGTTAAGAGCTCAGTTATGCTGGGATGGCAACCCCTGGACCTCTTTCTAACTTGAGTGTGATCACACACTTAACGGATGAAGAAAGCTAAGTGAAAGAACTCGTCCATGAACAAAGGACTTTAGTTACATTTTCCTACAAAAAATCATTTTCATTGATGGATGTACCAAGAAGAACTAGTGACAGAGAGGACTCAAAAAATAAAAACGAAACCAGCCTCTGAATCTGAGTCCTTCGGGGATAGAGCGGTCTGTCAAATCAAATCAATCAATCAATCAAAATCATCATAATCTCAGCTTCTGTATCCCAGTGGGGTATAAACCAGCCTAAGAAGACAATATCAGTTTTATTGACTGAACATCTCCTGGGAATCCATTAGAAGCATGAACTGTTCCACACCAAAGGAAGTTCCTATTGAAAACACTGGACACTTTTAATTTGTGTTTACCAGTGGCTGAATTGTTCCCTCGTTTTTGGCAGATTCAGAGAGGTGTTACAGTTCGACTTCCAAACACAGGAGCTCAAAAATGAAAATGATCTTACAAACCATCAAACACAAGCCATCAAACTGTTAAACGATTATTTGGCATATAACAACCTGTTCAAATAGCGAAGAGTAGCTGAATTGTGTACCGGCACACACAGAATGCTGCATAGATCACCCTGTGTCCAAAACCCACGGAAACATTAAGCACTGCCATGGCATTAGTGTCCCCTAACCCCCACCCCATCCTCCATGCTCAGCCAGATTAAGGTTCGGGGACCTGTTCTTGTCCTGCCCCATCAAAGTGGTTCGCTTCTTTTCTGAAGTTGTTCCTTCAAGCAGCAATGATATAGATGGTGTATTCCGTCCCTGGCTCCAGACCTGGGGGAGGATCAGAAGCAGCCTATTTTTAATGGCATCAAACGACAAACTATTCAGGGTCAGTTTCACAGTCCAGAATGGTAGCCTACCCGTGATGGTGGCCTCCGTAGTGCCAGGGCGGGGGCGAGGCAGCAGTTCCCTGGGTTGCCCCCCCAGGGGTCTTCTGTATTTCTGATGATGTATCCAGTGATCTTGGCCCGGGGGGGTTGCCAAGTAAGCAGCAGGGAGTTGCTTGTTGTTGTCAGGAAGCGCAAGTTGGATGGTGCATCAATGGCTGAGGAGAAACAAAACCTCTTGAATGAACCGTCTGCCAAGACAGCTGCCATATCCCCGGAGAGGAAAGAGGGTTTCCGTACATTTCAGCCATTTCACACCAACTTTCTGTTTCATTCACAAAAGTGAAAATATGGCTGTAAAATGCTCGATATGACTAATGGAAAAGAGATCATTGTTTCTGTTTAGAAGCATCAGTCATTACCGGTAGAAGCATCGACCACCACTGGGGAGCTGCGAGCATTGCTGTTCAAGGAATAGACGTAAATCTTGTAGTCCGTGCCTGGTTGCAAGCCTGAAGCACAAAACAAAACAGGAGGGACCATCAGGCCAAGTGCTCCTCTGGCAAGCACGGCATCCCGCCCTGACGCCGGTGAAACAGCTAGCAGGTCCTTCCAGGGGATCCACGTATAAGCACTGTGGTCAAACCGAGATAGTCATACAAGGCCATGTCCTACTGAAAATGTGGAATAATGAGTGAAGGGTGAGTGTGAAGAGAAACAACTGGGACTTGGAAAACCAGAGAGGAGGGGGCCACCCTCACACCAGGATGGAATAGACCAGTTCGTAGACCTGTAGCTCAGATGTTCATGGACTACAATTCCCATCAGCCCCTGCCAGCATGGCCAATTGGAATTGTAGTCCATGAACATCTGGAGAGCCACAGGTTGCAGACCCTGGAATAGACAATGAGCTGTCAGCAGAGAGGAAGCAGGACAGCTCGTGGAGAACCCACAAGGTCAAAGCGGGGACCAAGGTCCCAGCTCCCTGGGTGACTATCTGTGCTTCATGCATCTCACAGAGGCAATGTGAGGAGAAAAGGAGGAGGAGGGGGGAAAGCCAGACAGAACCAGTTGCAGAAACTGTCAGGGCCGCCTTTGTGTGCTTTTGATCTATGTAACCTTTGCTGTTTGAATTGTATTCCTTGCAGATTCTGTCTTTGACCTAAATTTATGGCTTCTGTACTGCTTCTAGGCAACTAGGCGTCCGCTGACACGTTGGCCCCATGGGAAAGAATAATAGTGGTTATCTTGTCTCTGGGCTGGCAGCCAGGGGGGCTCCATCTTGTTATCTGCCTTTGACTTTGGCACCGGCTACAACTGAAAGTAGCAGCTACTAGATGCTTCGGCTCTGAGACAGTGGGAGGGGTGATTTGATGGGGATAAATGTGTGTCAGGGAGCCGTGTTCTTTAGAACTAGTTTTGAAGCTGTATACCTGGTCTGTGTGTCTATAATAAAGGCTACTGATCAATATACCAGAGTTGGATTATTGGAACAAGATCTGAGGATCTTACAGAAACAGACCAAACAGCCAGCAGTGCAAAAGGTATAACCAGGGAGCCCACGTGAGCCCAGAAGGAAAACCGCCATCCTGGGGTGCTTCTCTTGTTGTGGGAGCCATGGGATGGAGAGGGAAAGCCGCCCTCGGCCAGGATGCCCATGAAGTGGCCTCCTCAGCAACCCACAACCCTGGGGGACTGAGAATCATTTGGATCTCTAAGCCCAAACCACTGGTTCAATGCTTCTGCTGCAACTGCTGCTTTCCTTCAGACTGTCTGGACTTGATTTGCAACCTTTTCAAAATGAATTATACAGCTGGACGTGTTCCTCTGGCCTATTTCTTGCCAAGTATTCTGAACACAGGACAGAGCTTTCTCACATACCAGTGATGGTGTAGGTCCTAACATCAGGGCTAATGGTCATTGAACTGGGCTCTGACCACCTGCAGGGATGGCATCTATCTGGAAACCAGTGATGGTTTCCGCCTTGGGGCGCCACATAATGGTGATAGTTCTCTCTGTGACATCCGTCACACGTGCCCTACGAGGAGGACTGATGTCTGTAGAGAAAAGGGGGACAACGTTCATTCATCAGGTTAGGCCACTGCAGAGACACCAGAAATCTCCAGTTGCCGCCATTATTCCAGATTTGACCTATTGATTCCACAGTTCTTTTCCCAGGTTTTCACCCCTGGGTTGAGATATTTTACAACATAGGACAGCTTACTCTCCACAGTAGTCACAACACCCTGGACAGGTCTGTTGGTCAGAGAGTCTTTCAGAGCGTAGGACACTGACTTCCCTCATATTTGGTCGCCATCTAGAAGAAACAAAATCAGGAAGCATCAGCTTCACATCCCTCTAAAAGAGATTAAGCTACTTCTGTAGGTCTGTTTGTTGCTTATATTCTGGATACAACAACAATCAACAACAACACCTTTTATTGGCATATAAATACATAAAATAGCATAAAACTATCCACTGGGGATAGCTGGTAGGGGAAGTAGAAAATATACAAATTAATTGTAATTGGATTGTCCCTATGGTGGGAGCTAAATCTGGAGTGACTTTGGAGATTTCGGATCCTTTCATTGCTCCTTTTTATTAGGAATGTGGCTTACATCTATCGTAATCTCAGAGTTTTTATCACGGAGTAAGCATTTTGGAGTTTTCCTTTGTCAGAGGTCAATCTAGCTTCATTCAGATGGGTTCTTTCTGATACATTCTTTAACAGCATGACGCTGTTATGTTCTCAGCACAGACAACAGTTACAGGATTTTTTAGAATACAGTAAGAAAGAAATGCCCCAGTGTCCTGTTGTATCTTTTAAGCTGGAGTAATTCTAAAGGACAATTCAACAAACATTCAAAAAATCAAAAATACCTATAACGCAGCGGTATATACAAATATTATGCAAAACATGTCATTATTTATTTTCTATGAAGTACTTGGTGTCTCTTTCTTTACAAGAAGCATGCAGAGTAGGCAACTTCCCTGAGACCAAACATTCTCCCTGTTTACTTTGGAGGCCATCTAAAAATGTTATCTAATAGTGGGTGCCACAAAAAACCTTTAAAGGGCTTTTTTTAGGCCCAGAAAAAAAGGGCAGACTGGACCATAAGTCTCAGAGATGACAGCAGAGACGCATATCTGGAGCGCAGGTGGATTTCTTTCATGGGCCCGCTCTTTCTCCTGGGGATTCACTCCGATTTTGCCGGGTATCCAGTGAGCCGCGATGACATCTCGGTGCCACTCCATGCTTCACAAAGTCAGGTTTGGTTTGGAGTAATCCTGGAAGAAACTTCTAGGATTTGTTGGAGGTGGGATTGCTGTGAAATTCAGGAACGGACAAAATTGGGACTGCTCTGGAAATAAGCACCTGTACGAACCCCCATCTTGAGTAGGAACAGGATCGCAGTAAGAAATGCTGCACATGGTCCTTTGCAGCAGTGCTGTCTGCAGAACCTCTCTAGATGGTATCTGGATGGTGGGGAAGAGGTCCGCACCTTCCCAAAGTTTCTTTGAGGGTCCCAAAAGAGACCGCCTACCTTAGAATGCAGTTAGTTTCAGATGGATCCATTAGGCAGAAGAGTTAAAGACTTCCTAGTTCAAAGCAGCATCTGGAAAGCAGTTTCCACGGGCAGAAGTGCTTCCCAAAGGAGCTTTGACTCGGAAAGCGGTCACACCGTGGAAATCTTATTTGTATTTAAGGTGCTGCTGGACTAGAATCTTTGCCCCTTTAGGAATACTGTTGCCCCCAAAAGCCAGGGCCAACTGTCTGTGAGGACAGGGGAAGTCACCAAAAGCAGGCAGGTGGGGCACGCTCGGTATCCCTACAGAAAAGCTTGCTGATCTTCCTAAGGGCTGCATGGGGAAGGTTGGCACTTGGCTGTGCTCTCAGGTGCAATTATGCTGTGCCAGGGCACAGGGGTTCAGGCAGGGCCTGCTGCCCACGTGTGATTGTGGCCACTGTGGGGTGCTGCAAGAGCTGAACGAAAGTGATCTCCTGCTTCAAGTCTTCCTAAATCTCTTTGCTCTTTTTGAAGCAAGAATTGAAGGCTTTTTTCTCTCCAGGGATGGAAAGGCAGCAGTAAGCAGATGTGGTTTCACCTGGCTGACCAAGGCAAAACATTCACAGTCACAGGGAAGTGAGGCAGAAAAACTGAAAGGCCCCCTAAACCTTCATCCCTCAGCCCAGCCAGCCTCTTGCCACAACAAAGACTCTGTATGAGCAGCAGGGCAGAGAGAACGCTGGAAAGTCCTTTTCTCGGAAATCACAAGGCAGGGCTAGCACAGAAATAAATCCAAAGCCTGTCCTAAAAACAGATGGATTCCAGACATAACACGGTCAGCCATTTTAACCTTACAAGAAAGAGAGAATGCTAAAACTTTGTTTTTGTTTATTAAAACATTCATCCCCTGCCTCTCCTTGTGGTTCAAGACAGTGCCTCAAATGGTGTTCCTTAAAATGTTCCGAAGGCTTACACATTTATTTATTTATTTATTATTTGGTTTATAAACCACTCCTCCCCCGAAGGGGCTCAGGGTGTACAACATAGATAGAGCACAGCATCACATTAAATACAATAAATATAGATTTCAAAACAGCTCTAATAAAAAATAAACCCCTATCCCATTTAAAATGCAGCATTAATTAACTCAGGATGGCTTCTTGCTATCAATTCCCATGTAAAACCCCCAAAAGAGAGAGGGGTGGCAGGATCTCCATGATGTCATCATAGCTGAGGGAGAGGACATTCCCACAGGGTCGGAGCTCCTGCACCTGTTTCTTGACTCTCCTATGCTATGTGACAAGAGCATGGACAGATATGGAAAAAGCAACCCCCGCTGCAGGGGCCACCTCAGTCAAGATGCCAGCACATCTGCTCTCTCGCCTGCTCTTGAAAGGGAGATCTCCTCTTGAAGTGAGATCGACGCAGCTATTGATACAGAATTGGCCTGGACAGGAGAATCCCCAGCTGCCCCTGGGTCCGGTGTTCTTTTGAAGTGTTCATTGAAAGCTGCCCTGAGCCCTTTGGGCTTAGGGCGGGGTATAAAAATAAAAAAATAAATAAATAAATTGGGGGTGGGGGGAGGAATTACTGGATACCTTGGAGATCTGGGTTCAAAACCCATTCCTGATCTCTGCTGGAAATGCTAGCAAACCTACTGTACCAGTCTTCTTCCTGACCATAAACTATCCCTTTAGTGCATTCTGCACCAAAAATAACAAGAAATCTGATGACTGTATCTGCTCAACTTCAAGAGATAGTAAATCTGTAATTCACCAAGCCTTCCAGAGACCGCACAGGCACTACGGACAACTGTTCTCATTACTGCACCCTCACGGTTGGAGCAACAGGGCTCAGAGGACTCAGCTCTCACTTTCGTGGGACTCCCCCCCAGATAGAGGGAACCAAAGGGTGGTGGGCGCCAGGGCTGGGAGGGGGGGGAAGTACCTGTGGTCTGGGTTCTGACTCTCAGAGGTGGGCTCTCCAGCTCATCAAGTGCAAGGCAACAACGCGGACAGTGGGGATTCAGAACCGGGCCGGAGGCCAAGCAGCTCTTCCTGCAGTGTCGCCTCGGCCATCTGAGCAGGGAAGAGCTCGCTGGACTCCATCCTCCGGGGTGGCGTAGGTCACCCTGTAACTGCTGGACTTGTCCCCTGTGGGCTTTCCCAAGTAATTTGATGGGAATCAACATCCACATCGGTGAATGTTAATCCTCTAGGGCTGCATCAACGCCTGTTGTGGGCAAATTAATGGGTGAAGTGCCAGGCCATGTGGAAAAGGGGGGGAAAGCTGGCACTGAGCTGGGATCAAGCACTTAGCGGGGGACACATGCAAAGCAGTGGGGCTTTTTTAGCTGCCCTGGGGCCTCATGAAGACACCCTACAGCAATGCAACCAGGGCCCCTAAGAATCAGGCTCGTGGCGGTGATTCTGCCCACTGCAAGCCAGCTTGGCCAGAGAGTGCACACACTCCCTAGACCAGAACGGGCTTGCCTTCACACAGAGGAACAGGGTGTTCAGGAGAGGCCCTTCTTCATTGGTGGCTCCACCCAGACAGGGCTCCTAAGCAGCTAAGTACACTAGGAGCCCGGCCAGAGGGGAGGTGGAGCTCAGATTTCAAGGAGCTGGCTCTCCCTCCCAGCTTTGGGGACTGTGCTTAAAACTCCCCTTCCCAAAGAGCAACACAACACAATCAGAAAGTTGCAAAGCTGTAAGTGACGGCAAAAGGGACCGGGTAGCTATTTCCTTCTCTTATTAACATTTACAATTATTGTATTGTCAAAGGCTTCTTCACGGCTGGATTCACTCAGACCCTCGCCACACAGCCCGAAAAAAACCCACCACAACCAATTTACAATTATTATTTGATACAACATTGTTTCTACAAATTACTTCCGCAGTATATGAGCAAGGGTGCATCAAGCACAAATTAAGTATGCCTTCCTGGTCAACCGGAATTCTGGTGCATTTCTGTGTTACTGTGAACACAGATGCAAGTCAATTCTGGCCTGAAAGCCACCTGTTAGAAGGGTTACATGTGGGTAGCCAGCCAGGGCTCTGGCTCTGCACGGTAAGCTGTCAAAGCCATTCACACATTTGCCTCTTAATCCGCCCAGATTCTTCCCTCTAAGAGACTTGTGTGGAAGGCTTCTGTGGGCCTAAATGTTCCTGGTAAGCAGATCTTAGACAATGGTGACCAGCAGGAATGCATCTGGACACCATCGGTCATAGGCCTCATTGGAGAAGACATGCATTCATATTGGCCAGTAATCCAATTGTGACAGATTTCTGTCACAAGATTCAAGCTTAGCCACGGCTGGCCTCAGGGTGCTGCTGTTAGATGCCTGTTTCTATGTCTTCCAAGGTAAAAAAAGGTGATTTGTTCCATATAATAATCAATAGCTGGGTTTGGAGTCAGCTTGCTTGGTTTCTCTTTTCAGTTCTTGGATTCCTCTGATAAACTTCCAGAGGGAGGGGGGGGTGTCCTGCCCAAGAGAAGCTTAAAGGAGAGAACCGCTGGCTAGCTCCGCTTCTCTCCTCCTCCACTGGGGGAATGCAGAGGCAATGGAGCTTGAGAGACAGACCTCCTTCCCCAACAGCAGGGCTTGCCGGTCTGGCTGCCACTGCTTGAAACAGAATGCGCTAGGACCGGGAGGGGGGGGGGGCGAGCTCTGGCTACACAGCCTTCCTCTCCGGTTCTCTCCTCGCTCAGCTTGGTCATGTTTTGCCTGCTTGGAAGCACTTATAACTTTGACTAAGCAAGATGGGCAGGCTGGCCGGAGGTCTCGCATTTCATTCCTCCTTCCCGACAGGTTGCTGAGAGAAACAGCCTGAGCATCGTGATGCTAATGAGCCACACATAAATGCAATCAATCAATCAACTCCAGCCTGAGACATCAAATCACCTTTAAGCCACCTTCCCATAGAAAAAAGGCTCCTTCCTGCCAAAGCTCCAAAGCACACAGATTTCCCAAAAGCAATTCAGCGTTTCCTTCCCATTACCGACTCATATTGGAAGTCAAAAATACAGGCCTGGTGTTTCAGTGTGGGAGCCATGTGGGGGGTGGGGGTGGGGGTGGGGGGTGGGGACTCTCCAGGCCATTTGTCAGCCAAGATTTCCAGTGAGTGTTCTGGAAACAAACTACGCCCATTCAGGGACTGAGAAGACACCATAATTCCTGCCCTGAAATTCAGGGCTTGCAAACAACATACTTGTCACAGCCGCCTCCACCAGAGGTTGGCTTTCTCCATCTTGGCTCTGGGCCAAGACACTAACCACATACTCCACAGTGGGCTGCAGCCCTTCGACAGACTTCGCTTCTGATTCATCAAGCATAAAAGTGCTCCACAAAAAACTCCATTAGGGTTCATTTGGGACAGTTCCCTCTTCCTCATGGTATGGTCACTGCGTGTAGATGAGCCTATCGTAGTGCTTTCCAGGGCTTCAGTGAGCTACAATTCCCATCAGCCTCTGTCGCGCATGGCCAATTGGCACATGCTGGTAGGGGCTGATGGGGAATTGTAGTTCCTGAACATCTGAGAGCCGCGAGGTTCCCTACCCTCTGGTCTAACTGGAGTTAAGCTAACTTTCTCTACTCCAGTTCTGGAGCTGTCGGTGTGCAGGCCCATAGCCACACAGGGCAGCTTAACACTTTCTAAAATGCCCTACCACTGTGTCACATCTTGGTATCAGAGGCAGTCCAGACCAAGATGGGACGGCACACCTAAATTCTTGGGACTTTGCCTGGACATGCTTCCCCACTCCCAATCAAGCAAGCAGAGCAGCACACAGCCATTTGAATCTGGATAATCCACAGCACACCTCGAAGAGCACAGCCCTGTCCTTGGATCACACACAAGAACTCCACAAATGCCTGGTTCCAGCTAGACCATCCTGAACCCTCCTCCCCAAGTGCTAGTTTAATCTTTTAAACCTCCTGTCCAACTATCAAAGAGCCACCTCCAGCCTTCTTGAAGCTGCCTTTGCTTAGCCTTCCAGACTCCTCCTCCTGACTTCTGAAAGTGCCTCTTGGTCCTAACATCATCAGTGCCTCAAGCCTCGGCTCGCTGGAGTCTCGGCACTCCCAGGTGTTTACTCAACCCAGCCTTCCTTTATTATCATTTTTTATTATTTGGGGTTTAATAAAATTGTAAACCTTTCGAGGGATACACCTCTGTAAAACACAGCTGGAAAAGATCCTGGCCTCCAGCCTCTCACACTGCAAGGCTCGCCCCTCGCTGATTTCCCAAGGAACAGACCAGATTAATTCAGGTAACGCTGCTTGGAATAACTTGGCAGGTACAAATTCTCTGGAAGTGCACTTGCTCCGGAGATCATTTCAGGGAGCTTGTTGTGCACTGGAGGGGGGTTTTGGCCCCCGCCTCTGGAGAAAGGAGGGACTCGGGTGAAATCAACAAATCCTCGTGAAGAGAGGCTGGTTATAGCAAGCAACAGGCTCCTCCTAGCACCTTACAAGGGACAAGCTTGCTGCCCCAGAGGTTCGGTAACTTTACTTTGGCTGCCTGCCAGCAGAAAGGATGGACCCCCCCCCCCGCCCCCGCCCCCAAGCCCACATGCCCAGCAACAGCAGTCCGGAGGAATGGCTTGCAGACAGATGAGGGAAAAGAGGACTGGCCTCACTTTCCTCTGCTTTTGCAAGAGCAGAGAGGAGCAAAACAGCTCCGGCTCTTTTTCCACTGCAAGGAAGGGCTGGTGGAGATGACCAATGTTGGTGCCCCTCAGAAGCCAAAACAAGCTCCGCCTTCTGACCTGCAGAGAGCACGGCATGGATTTGGTGGGGTCAGTGGCCGCTCTTTTAAGCACCGCCTTGTCACTCGGTAGCCAGTGACTGGGGAAGAGGGATGGCTGTTACCGGACGCAGTGATGTGTTGTTGTCCTGAACATCCACTACTTTGCAGGTGAGATGGGAGTGCTGATCTCTGAGCATAAAAAAAGACAACACTGCATTAGTCGAAGCTCCTCATCCTTAGGCAATTTCTATGGCTACCTTGCACCAGTTCCTTACTATGATAAAAAAAGCAGTACACACAACATCAATGCTCCCAGCCTGTCTTTGCCCCAAAGGCCGTCAAGACAAATAACAGTGTGATCCATTAAAACAATTCAAGCACCATCCAATAGAAAGTGCTCATCCAGAGGTGGGACAATGAGTTGAACATGTACTTGTTGTTTACCTGGGATCTCGGCAATCTTTCCAAGGACTTGACAAGGGTGGATTTGATAAAAATCATACATTTAAATCCTCATGATTTAAACTCACTCAGTTAGTATTCGTGGTGTTTTCTATATAAATACTCGCTCTTGGCAGGTATAATATTAATATTCACAACCAGGTGAAAGTTTCAATTTTACAAGAACAACTTTTTGGAATAGTTTGATCTCTCTCTGGTTTCACATCCTACCCACCAGTGGTGGCAAACTGGGCAGCCTTTGATTCGACAGGCTGTTGGCTTCCTTGGTTTCTCTTGGAACAGAGGCTACTCGGGTCCACCAGAAGCCAGGAGGGGTCAGCTGGGAGGCAGTTTCTGATTTCTCCGCAGGAAAAAATTCTAGGTCTCTGTACCAAGCGGAGTTTGGGGGGTTTATTTTTTTAAAAGGGGGGATCAGAGAAGGCCTCCATGGGGTGCTCAGAAGCTATCACTTCCCACCTCTGTACCTCTGCTGCTCCCCCAACTTGGAGGGAAGGAAAATGAAACAATCTCTTTCTCCTCTCCCTTTTGCAATGAGAAAAATTAGGAAGGTGATTCCCCACACTGTACAGCAATTCTTCTGAGGGGGGGAAGGGTATCAGAAGCCTGTTCTCAAAGGGCTCCATCCCCCCATCAGCTGGAGTTGGTTTCTAATCAGCTGTTCAGGGGCCTCTCCTGCACCCAAGCACAACGAGGCCGGATACAGGCAGATGCCAGGAAATCAGGACTCTAAACAAATTCAATAAAAGGCATAAACAGGAAAACGGAGCACTGCCTTGAAAGATAAAAAAGCAAGACTAAAATAAGCTAGAAAACATCAGATGAAAAGTCAGGCAAAATAAATATCACAGGGGAGTGCAACTGGGTAACAGTGTGGGAATCTAGAACTGCCCCCCACCCCACCCTCCAGCCCCAAGGAACAACCTGCAAAGTGAAGCTGAACCTCTTGGAATATTGGCTTTCTCAGAGGTCAGCTCCTGCAAGGAAAGCAGGCTCTCCATAAGAGCTCCTCAAGAGAGGAAGCCAACTCAGTGCAGCAGCAACAGCGGGCCTCTTCCCAATCTCAAAGGGAAAAACAGCCACAGTAGTAGAGAAAGGGCCTGCCTTTGTTCGAGGCTTTACCCATCTTGTAAACGACACTGACTGATCTGTTTGTTGGTAGGGCTGTCGCCACGGCCGGTGCCAGCGAAGACCGCGGATGTTGTACTTCAAGTGCCGGGCTTCTAGGCCTGGGATAGTCGCCATGGACATGTCACCAGGTACGGGTGAACTTCCCTGGACAGGGCCTCTGCCCCCTGGGAACATCGAGAGACAGTCACGGCTCAGGGTCACATCCCAGCAGATGTCTAGCCAAGCTTTCACTAAATGTCCCTCAGGACAAAGAATCTGTAACCGCTTGGATGCATCTGATCCCACTGCCTACATTGAAGAAGTTTCCCCAAATATGGCTATCCACATTACACTTCAATACTCTTGTCCAGCTGCTACAGCAGAGTAAACGCTCCCCTCTATTTTCTCACCCTGAAGGCTGTTGCATGTAATATGCAGATCACTGAGAACTGAAACTGTGCAGGACAAGCCCTAAGCAGAATTATACCTCCTTCTGAGGGGCCATTGATTTGAGAGGAGGGAAGAAGAAGAAGGAGTTTGATTTATATCTCCCCCCCTTCTCTCCTGCAGGAGACTCAAAGGGGCTGGACAATCTTCCTTGCCCTTCCCCCCTCACAACAAACACCCTGTGAGGTGGGTGGGGCTGGCAGAGCTCCGAGAAGCTGTGACTAGCCCAAGGTCACCCAGCTGGCGTGTGTGGGAGTGCACAGGCTAATCTTGAATTCCCTCGCAGACAAGCCTCCCACAATCTCAAGCTGCAGAGCTGGGAATCAAATCCAGTTCCTCCAGATCAGAGTGCACCTGCTCTTAGCCACTACGCCACTGCTGCTCACAGGGGAATCCTTTGCTTGGGGCTGCCTCTGGAGCAGGGATCCCCAATGTGCTGCTGCCACTTGTGCATGCCACTGGGGCCCATCGCCTGCCAAGCATTCTGGGGAAGCGGGCAGAGCCAGGTGGTTTCTGGTTGGCACAGTGAGGGTCTGATCGGCCAATGTCACTTTGGGATCAGCTGCCAGCACGGCACAAAAGATCTTCTCCTAATCGACTGATAGTGGACTGTGCGCCAATGCAAGAAAATGCTTCAAAAACAGTACGCTTATTTTAAAGGAGCATCCTGTTAGGCAGAGTTTCTTTGCCTGATATGCTGCTATTAGCATTGTGCAAAAGCCCCACTCTGACATTTTAAGTGGTTGCTCTGCACAATATGATAGTGACATGAGCTTTTTGGTGAAGTTGTGCCCACTCAGCCTGTATTAGAATCCCAAGGTACCCCCGGACTAAAAAGGGCAAGGATTCGGTCCCTGTCCCATCAGGAGTGGACACACAGCAGGGACATTTTCAAGGATTCTATCTAACCTCTTCCCCGTTGCCAGTTGGTGGCACTTTCCCTCTCCAAAACATCCTCGCAGGTTTCTCATCTATTCTGTAGGGGCCCCAGGAAAGGACACAGGTCCCTCTGGGAAAGAAAAGCGGGGGCGGTGGGCTACTTAGAGAGGAATGACTGGGGTGGAAGGGTCAGCCGCTCCACCCCTTCTTGCCCTCCCTCTGCAACAGCTTATAGCTTAGGCTGGTTGCATTTCTTTTCTCCAATAATGCCCAGGAGGAGTTACAGGCCTCTGAACCAAATCCTTAATGCATGTGCTTATATGAGACACACCCCTTGCAGATGTGTGATTGCTTGCAATCATACTTGCTATTTTAACTACACACGTCACACACCAGAGGCATATATCCAACTATGGAAGCGCTGGACCTGAAATGAGGACCTGAAAGTGAGGGACCTTTTGGAAAGAGAGAGATCAAACATCCCTCCTTCTCAAGTTTACCCCTTCCTGGACATCCAGACCACCGCAAAACAGCTCTTGTTGGTTCTGAGAGTTTTTGATGATGCAGCACAGTGCAGTGGGGTTTTTAAAATTTAAAAACCAGTGTGCAAGTGATTTAGTATCCACAAAATCCCACAGTTTAGTTCCACACTGCACTGCTTCTGGTCAATATCTCAAAATCCACTGGGACAGATGACAGCTCCTGGCAGGGACTCCTCCCAGCCCCCCAGCTGTAGATCCCAAGCCGACAGCTTTTCAAAACACCTGCATTTCTCAGGGTGTGTGGTACAAGTGGAAGTCACGCAGTGCTGACCTGTTTCACCCATATTTTATTGGTGTGGTAGTTATCTAACGGTAACAGCAGGCGCCATCCCAGGATATGACCAGGTTGGTTGGGCTGGAGGAAATGACTTTGCAGGTCTCTTTGGAACATCAGAAACTAAAGAGAGGAGTTCAGGAGTTTAGGATGCTGCACATTCTATCCCACTCCACGCTTTCATCTCTTTCATGACTGTAGATAATGCAACTGCCGGTAAAGCATTTTAAAACATTTTTTTTGCCAACAGGCACTAAGAAGGACTGAGATCTTATCCCATGATATTCCTTTGACAGACACATCCTTGTTTTATTCAACCCTCACAGGAACTCCTGCCATGATATGCTCTTCACTATTACCTCCTTTATCCTGGGGGGACAACCACCCTCACAAATACAATCTTGCCCAAGACTTCTAGTAAAGCCGCTAGTAAATGGAAGTGGAATTTAAGCCCATAACGTTGTCCCTGGGTTTTGCTGCAATCCCACACTTGGCCAGGGTTTGGTACCGAACACAGTTTGGCACTGGGGAGATCTAATGGCAGAACTAAACAATAAATGAACACACATCTATCATCAGGGCTGTCTCCCCTTCTCCCCATCCACAGCTCTCATGCGAAATTTATCCCAGTTCTCACCTGTACTTTGCTTGTCCAGACAAGGGCAAACTTTCCCTCTTTGCCACTGGACTGCAATAAGACTAACCACATACTCAGACCTCTGGAGACAGGTCAGTCAGTGTGGATGGAATTACGAGATGGTGCAATACGGCTTTCTTTGGGTCTGCCCCCGCCTTGCTCAAGGTAATAAAGCGTATCCTGTAGCCAGTGATGGCAGCACGAGGAGCAATCCAGTGGACGGATGAATGAATGAGCCGTTATTTCAGAAAAGATCCAAGCCCGGTAGGGAGAATCAAGCTTCCTTTTTTTTAAAAAAAAAATGTATACATTTTACTTCAACTGCACAATTGGACTTGGTCATTTGCAATGCAAAAAAAGATATGGCAGACAAATGTACAATTATAATCCAAAGACATAATCACCTAAAGATGGAACAAATAGCTTTCATGATTCACTTCCAACCGATCGCCAAGAATTCCCTTCCTTGGGACCGGGGAGGCAGGGTGAGAGTGGCCGAGATCTTTGTTTCTCAGCCTGACAGGCAAGACTGTCCCCTCTCTTTGGTTAATGCCACGTCTTTCCTGTCTCTTAGCTCCTTTTGGGTTGGGACAGCAGAGGTGGGGACAATCACCCCCCCCACACACACACACCCATACACACGCCTCCCATATGGGGCCTTTCTTAGTACTTTGAATCTTGGTTCCCAAAGGCTCCAGTGGTCTTGGGAAGCAAGGATGAGAGGGGAACTTGATACTGCCTTCTGGATTGAGCTGCGTTCAGCCTCCAGCACTCCAGGATCGGGCTCTCCCTCTCTCCCTCATCTTGCTTCCATAGAGCGGTTGTAGTGGTTAAGAGCAGGTGCACTCTATAATCAGGGAGAACTGGGTTTGATTCCCTCGCTCTGCCACTTGAGCTGTGGAGGCTTATCTGGTGGAACCAGATTAGCTTGTGCACTCCAAACACATGCAAGCTGGGTGACTTTGGGCTCATCCATAGGGATGTAGGTATAGATTTTTTTTTATGGGGTGAATTCGGGAGGGGCCATGCCCCCCATTCCTGCCCCTGGGGGCATGGCACATGCCTCCCCAAGCCTGCGCCCTCCAGGCTGGAAAGCTAAATCTTACTTTATCGCGGGCCCCCCCACATGGGTGGCCACTGTGATACTGGAATCCACCCCCCCAAACAGCATCATTTTCAATGGTGTTTAAACTAGAGACCAGATTCTCCTTTTAAATCCATCTGAAAGGGAGAAGTCTGGGATCTGGTCTAGTTGAAACAACATTGAAAGTGCCATGCTTGTTTAGGGATGGATTATCCCCAATCTGAAACAGCATTACTTTCAATATTTAAACTGGGGACCTCAGATTCTCCCTTTAAATCCATGCCAAAAGGCGGGGTTTTAAAAGGAGAATCTGGAAATTTTGGGGGAGTGCCTGCTGTCAGAGGGGTGCAATTGTTAAGCTAGCAGCACCAAACCTTCAGGGTATCTTTTAGGAGACTCTCCTAATGATACCAACCAGGCTTTGGTGACATTTGGTTCAGGGGATCCTTTTAAAGTTAGGAGACCTTCAAAGGTGTAGCCCCCATCTCCTATTAGCTCCCATTGGAAACAATGGGGGGGATGGGAGCACCCCCTTTCGGGGAGTCCGCAACTTTGGACTCCCTGAACCAAACCTCCTGAAACCTGGGTGATAGCACCAAAAGAGTCTCCTGAAACATTCCTGTAATTTTGGTGCTGCTTGCCTAAAAACTGCGCCCTCTGCAGGCCAAAAGCGAGGAAAACACTGAAAATACAAAAAAAAAAAAAATCCCACAAAAAGCGAACCTGCAGTTTTTGTGCCCCGTCCCAAGGGGGCGCCCTGAACAACTACCCACTTTGCCCAATGGAAGGAGCATATCTGTGCACTAGACAGGAGCTTCGTATGGATTCTCATATCAAGTCTGTGAAGTTCGAGAAGACACATCTTTCAAAATAAAATAAAAACCTGAAAAAAACTTATCCTGCACCCAGGCTCTCTCCTCCCCCCCTCCCAGATCTTGCCTCACTGCTGAAGAATGATGTAGCTGCTTTGGGCCCCATTAGAGGAAAAAGCAGGGCATAACTGAAGTAGATAAATAAAATCTTTCATGGCTGCAAGCATCTCCTGATATTGGCAGAAGGCCGATAAAAAACACTTTCAGTGTTGGTTATTTTACACACCTGTTTTTTCTGCTCTCCGCTCCAGAGGTTTGCTCTGATGTTGTTCATAGACACTGTAGACCTTGGTTATATGCACGGTGCCGGGCAGGAGGTCTGGAAGGTTAAAACGGCAAACATGGAAGATCTCCCAATTTCAGAGCTCTTAAAGAACTGAAAATCTGAGCTTCTCCCCTGGCAAAAATCCCTCAGCCAAAATAAAGCAGCTCTGCTGGGCAAGCAAGTAACTGGCTCTCACACAAAATTCAGAGGCTTCCAAATATTATTCCACTTGAGCGGTTAATGCTGGAGGCTCTTTTTCTTGGTTTGAGTTCATTTTTTCCAAGCAGCATGATGATCTTGATGGCTTAGCTCACAGCAATTAATTCAAGGTCAGCAGAAAATTCCCCTCATCTCCACTGAAGCGTGTGGTTTCTGTATCTATTATTAATTTTGGTATGAAGAGGCCTAAACTAATTGAATTCTTAACAAAGGAGTAATCTATTAACTATTTTCTTTGGTCAACTGGTTTCCCAAACACAAAGGGTAAAATCAACCTGAATTTTGACAGATGCACAGAAAAACTCTGAACTTGCTGCGTCATAACTAAGTTATAATTCACACTGGCAAAGATCCAAAGTTATTTCCAACACACACACACACACACACACAAGGGCGAACATTTTGTTTTGTGGGCCTTGGCTATCTCAAACCATTACCACTTCACACATTTCCAACTTTTCTTGCCACATCGGACGCCAGAATTAGAAGCTAACTCCGAAGCTTTTCTTAGAAACACAGCGGTTTTGATTCTGGCCTAGGAGACCACTTATTCGTTGCTGACGCTCCCTCTCTCTTTCACTGTTCTCCGATCCTCCTTTCCCTACAAGGATATCTGTGAGACAGTCTGACTTCTGATTTCCGCTATAAGCAAAGCCAACCAACCTTCAACTCCACTGGTTATCACTACATACCAAATTCCTCATCATTCCATTCCTTATTTTAGAATGGGGTTTTTTCCCCCACTCATCCCTGAGAAAGCAACCAATGAAGGATTTCCTGCCCTTTCCAAGCTGTGAGGGGGGCAGGAGGGTCTCCTGCCCTGATGAAGGGGAAGACATCAGCCTCGGGAAGGGTGGCATCTGCCTGCCTTTCGGGGAGTGGGGAGTGTACAGGAGGAGGGGGCTGACTTCAGGTCTGGCTTGGGACCTGCAGGGAGCGAGGGAGAGCTCACGTCTGGCTCAGGACAAAGAGCTGGCGAGGTGAAGGGAAGCATTGCCTGGTAGCATGGAAGTGTCGTTTAGCTCAGTCTCTGGAAGAGGACACAGTGCCCCACTTGCGAGGCCCTCTCTCTGGAGATGAGCAGACCTTGCACCATTTTGACTAGCTCTTAGGCAAGGGCAGACTTTGGGGTGGGTGGAATCCTGGATGCCTGAAAGGGCCCATCACTGTGGCTAGTCAGTGAAAACCTCTCTGGACCAGAAATGTCGTCTCCCCATATTGCGCTGCTAGGTGGAGTAGGAGGGAAATCTGTTGGAGGTCCCTGGCCCATGAAGATATCCTGCCCCGCAACTGGTAGAATCGGCTCCCAAATTGAGATCAGGGCCCTGTAGGACCTACATTGTTTCTGCAGGGCCTGTAAGACGGAGCTTTTCCGCCAGGCATTTCCATCTGGTCATCAAGCCTGACTCTATGACTACTCTCATGGGCCTTCCATGGGCATGCTTGGGAGGAGGAGGGAGGGAAGCCCCTGAGCTGTTTTTTTTTTTTTTTTTTTTCTTTTTCTTTTTTTTTTTTTTTTTTTTTTTTTTTTTTTTTTTTTTTTTTTTTTTTTGGTTTTATGTATCTGAACTGTTTTTTATGACTGCTTTATGGTTAGCCGCCCTGACCCCTGTTGAAGGGGCGAAGGGCGGGATACAAATGGAAAAATAAAATAAAAGATAAAGTAAAAATTCAAAGCACACCCTGAAACCACAAGCAGTGGAAAGCTACGTGCCACAGCGAGGTTTTTCCTATCACTCCCTCCAAGCCTACTCTGCCGGTTTGTTCTCCCAAAATCATGTATATATAAACAATTTTTTTTTGCTATTTATATACAACTCCGACCTCAGTGATCTCCGTGTTCTTATTTTTGTGGCAGTGAAAAGTGAAGCTTTTACACTCACAACCCTGAGAACATTTTGTAACTGAGGGGAAGGTTTGGAGTTCAAATCAAACCCTCAAAATCACAGGAGACCAGGTAGGCCCCCTCAATAAAAGTCCTGTCCAGGCAAACCCTTATTTACATTTCCCCCTACTTGACTCAAAATCCCTATCCACCGTTTTCTTACATTACAAAAGCAGGATGGCAATGCGATGGAGACACAAAAGGAATCCTATTGTCTGATATGGATCTAAAAAAAGGAATGCATCGGTCAGAGTCTGTACAGCTGATGGGAGAAAGGAAGAATTGCTTGAAGTGCTTGTCTCTTGACAATAATTAGTGATGCTATCTTTTCCAGGTATGTTTCAAGCCTCCTCTATTTCTGATTAATTCTTTTGTAGAGCATCTAAAATTAATCTATTGCTAGAATGGATCTGCACCCTCAAAAAGACCTTTGTGAACTGTGCAGTCCTCCATCTATTGGCACAAGACAAGAGGGGTGATGGCAGAAAAATAAAAACAGAAACCCGTTGGCCACCTTTCATACACCTCCCCAGATTCCAACCATTACAAAGTGAATTGGAAAACTTTAACGTGGAAATATCTCATGCGCAATTAAGCTTAATACAGGTAGATTCTTACTTGTTAAAACCACTGCATTGTCTGAAGGTGAGATGCTCAACTCTGCAACATCCTCCTCATTCTTCACGGGTGAGTAGCATACGAGGAAGCTGGTCAGTTCAATGGACGCTGGGGGAGTCCAGGACTTTTCGTGTCGTGTCAAGGTCCCACGTTGGTGAAAGCGAGGAGATGTCGGTGGGAGGAGGAACAGCTAAGTTTGAAAGATAATTTTTAGGGTGTTTTTTTTTTCAGAAGAAACAGAGCTTGATTTGAAAAGAGCGTTCCAGAAACACAGGAAGAATACCATGCAAAAAATAAAAATTCCACTACTGAGTCAAATCCATGCAAACATACCCCAGCAGAAGCTATGGTTCATTCCACAATAAAGCACTGGTCTGAAGCGTCTACAATTTCTCAAACCTCATGGATGCTAAATAATATTTTACAGAACTTTTTAATGAACTGACAGTCCATTCATTCCTGTCTTTACAAAGCTACCCTGGCATGCCAGTCAGATGGGAGGCAACTCAAAAAGGGGGAAGACCGTCACCTCTTCTGGAACACACCAACATGCAGGCAAATGGGAGGGTGCACCGAAGCTTGGCAACTACTTGCATCTTAAAAGGCTGATGGAAGTCTCCCCACAACCAAGGGAAACACAGCAGGATTCCATGCATAACAAGCTCTTAAAAGTCATTTTCTGCACATGCACTGAGACAATTTTCACGGGCACCTTTCATGCCTGTCACTAGCATGAGTTTGGAGGATAATTTCTTCCTGTCCCTTCTGCCACAACAGTGATCACACACTGTATCAGAATACACTGAAGGCCAAGAGCTGGCATCAAGTGCCAAAGCGGCCCCGTTTACATTATCCTGTTACCCATGTTCCGGTTCAGGTAGGGACTGCTGGATAGCAATAAAGGCCAATTGTTGCTGCTCCCTGTGCCAAACAAGTCAGCCCCTGTTGAGGATTAACTAGGGTGACTGAGGGGCTGAAGCTTCGGGCTTGATGGAGTAACTAAAGGAATCCCACACTCCCAGCACTGTGCTTCTGGCCCATCTGGTTTTCTAACGGAGGAGAGCAGCCCTCTGCCCAACACAGCCGCCCATGGCCGAGTCGCTTCCTGAGGGAAGTCAGAGTCCTCCAAGCAGTTAGTGACAGCGTGAGGCAGCCCTCTTACGCGGCAGGTCTTCCGACAATCACCCGTTTGCTGAGTCAGTGTAGTAGGGGCACTCTCTCCATACTAATGAGGGCGATCACGCTGATCTCATAGTCAATACCCGGTTCCAGGCCTGTGACAATGTAGTATCCTACTGAGGAGTCCACAAAATCTTCAAATGTATGGGGACACTTTCTCCTGCACTTAACTACTGTGATCGCGGGTAGCCAATAATGGAAGAGGCATTGAGAGGGGTCCACCTCAGGCCAATACTGGTGTCAGAATTACGTCAACAAAGCTTAAGTCAGAGAGCTGGGGGGCACCTCTACCGGGTTAGAGAGCGGATACGTGGAGGCAGAGAGACACACAAAGGCAAAAAAAACAAGGAGGAAGACAGAAAATTAAAAGCGGTGACCATCAGGTTGCACTAATTAAAAATGAAAGTGACAATACAGTCCAACATGGTGATAAGTGAGATGCCCCAAGCAACCGTAGCGTTCCCAACTACCAAAGCTCCGAAATCAGCTGTGTTGCTTGATGGGGTGCTGTGTGGTTTTCGGGCTGTAAGGCCGTGTTCTAGCAACATTATTAGCTTGATGTTTAAAGCATCATTAGGGACAGCTTAGAAACGCTTCAAACTCCATCTGAGGAAACAGCCAATGAGTAGGATGGAGTAGCTACTGCCCAAAGGAAAAGGAAGGAGGGGGCAAGAAGGCCAGACAGCAAATCGCTTTCACTTTGCTTTACAATAAATCTTTTTTTTATTATTAGAAGGCTTTCCGCGACTGGGAACTTTCCAGGCTGTGTGGCCATTGTGGGCTTTCCAGGCTGTGTGGCCGTGGTCTGGTAGATAATCTTGTTCCTAACGTTTTGCAGCCTGCAGCTGTGGCTGGCATCTTCAGAGGTGTATCTGACAGAGAGAAGTGTGCTACAAACTGTGTCCACCTCTGAAGATGCCAGCCACAACTACAGGTGAAACGTAACGAACAAGATCTACCAGATTTAACTGCAAGCCCACAAGAACCATCTGAATCTTTTGCTGTGTAAAGGAACATCCACCAGCATCCAATTTTCTTTTTAACCTCATTCACAGTTCTCCAACAGCTTTCCCTGGGCAGGCGCGGCATTTCACCAGGTAAGCAATAGCTCAAAGCAACTAACTCAGCTACTTTCCAGTCTGCTATATTAAAACCAAAGCGATGAGTGGTGTCTCCCATCACACTGAAACAATCAAGGCAGTTTCTACAGACTCGAGTCCAAGGGATGGAATTTCACAGGAGCCGTTCACGGGAATGAGAGCCCGACGGCCAATATTCGACTGCAGGAGACATGAGCCACAATCAGACTTCCCCCTGCCTCTCCGTGAGGGACACCAGAGCCAGTTCCTGTATTGTCCCCAGGCCTTTTGGTAAGCCCTTTGTGTTATTGTGCCAGGACTGAAATGTCCCTCATGTGAGAAACAGTCTGTTTAGAGCTCTGGGCAGTGGGGAAGGAACAGGCTCCAGTTAAGCCCAGGTTCCAGCATTTAAGCCATCCGCGACAAACTAGGGTTTGACTGAAGAGCTCCCCAGAGTTGGAAGTTTTTTAGTGCACTCTGCACATGAGGGGAGAAGGGGAGGGGTAGGCAGAAGAAAATATAGAAACAGAAAAGGCAACCTTTTGAGGAAAAGCAGCAGACCTTTTAAGATCTGCAGGAATAGTATGGGTTGGGGTGGGGTAATAAGGTGAACCATGTGTGAGGACAGTATGAATTAATCCTAAATAAAGTAAGATACATGAAGGTATTTGGTTTATCAGTCCGTATCTGAAGGTCTCGGGGCCGGTTACAACATAAAGATTAAAAATATAAAATACCAAAGGTAAACGTGAAGAAGACAAAGAAGCTGTTTACCAAATCTTGAGGGTGGGGTGGGGGGGATGGGACAATACACTGTGTTAACAAGCAGGAAGCCCTGAGTTCGTAACCTCAGAGATGCCATGAAAACCACTAGTGATGCTGCTGCTGCTGCTGCGTGAAATGGCTCGGCTCCAAAAGTCCAGTTTCCTTTAAGAGAAGCAGGACGGACTTTTTTCTTGCTTTCTCCCTCCGCCATGGGCTACCGAACTGTCCCCAGTGATTTCCAGCCTCCCAGGAGCGGCACTGCTGAGGCGTGGGCGAGGGAAGGGAGAGGCAGAGGAAAGTCCTGCTCAACAGATGAAAAGCACCTTGTTGTTAATGGCAAATTCAGCCAGAAATATTTGCTTCCGGTTTTAAAATGAACACAAAAAATTAGGGACCTCTTTCAAAGGAAACCATTTAAAATGTGTTTGTGCAGAACTGAAGAAGTAAGTTTGTCCAACTTTTTAATATCACTTTTTTTTTTCAACAGGTGTGACTACCATTGTCACCTGTCAAAAAAAGCACTGAAAAGACCTCCGAAGATGCCTTGTGGGAACTTCTTTGTTTTGTAAAGCGGCATTAGATTAAGGCCTTGGTGCCCAGAAAAGCCCTCGCACCGGTGTGTTAGTTACCCACAGGCATAAAGACAGCCTCAACAAAGGCACAGAAAAGGTCAAGCAATGTGAACAGCAACCACCAGCCCCACTTTCCAAGCTACCGCATGCAGGCCTTACTCCCAAGAAAATATCATTAGAATCAGGCAGGCCAACTGAATCATCTCACTCGTTTTGGAATCTGGGAGATCATTAGGATAATAGTTCATGGACATGAACATTGATGACCCTATTGTGTAGATTAAAAGATCAGCCGAAAAGATTTCAAAGAAACTTGGAAGTGTTACGTGAATTCAACTGGGAAGTAATCAGTAAAGTTGAAATTTTCCTTTTCCTGCTTACCAATGGATATAATTGTATTGTATTAATGGTTAGATAGTGTGGTTATATGGTATGAGGACAGTTTCCTTAGCGATGGTCCTCCAAAGGAATATGAAATTATATGGGACAGAGTCACTTCTAAGGTAGAGATGTCCAGTTATTAGAGTAAGAAGATGAAGAAAGTCTTTTGTACGCCCAACCAACCTTCTCTTCTCTTCTCATTTTTCTCCCCTTTTCTCTTCTTTCTTTTTCCTTTTTTAAAGTGACTATTGAACTTGCAATGAATATTGGACATAATGAATATTAATTCATGTAATTTTTTGATGCCTTTATTTATTGTATTATTGTGATCTGCTGTAGAAAAAATGTGCAAGTGGGGGCTTCACTGATTTTCTCTTTGTAATCATGGATGAATTTTTGCTTAACTTTTCTTTTATTACTTCAATAAAACTTAATTTTTTAAAAAGATGATAATAGTTCAGGATATGGGATGTATTTCTGCTTATTTACTGTGAAGTTTCTTCAGAAAAGAAGACGATGCGGCGTGGAAGGCAGCTGAGGTCATTTTCCCTGCGGTTTTGGTTGGCAGGTTTTTCTTCACAACTCCTGTAATTTGGCAAGAGGCCTCCTCCACTGGGCCTTTCCAGACTCCAGGAACTAACGTTTTAAGCAGCTCATATCAGTTCAAAAGACCGAGGGTCCCTGACACAGGATACAGAGATAGATCGAGGCACTTTGAATCCAAGGGCAGTACCCATTTGCCCACATGCAGAATAAGAGATTTATGCACAGCAAAATAAGTTGATGTCTCCACAGTGCACAGAGAAACTCAAGTGGTTTCCGCACAGCCCAAACATAACGAGCTAAGGAAGCTATGTATCCCGATCTGGGGAAGAACTTTGCACAGGGCTCTTCCCCAAAAATGGCCTGTTATTTTTCTCTCAACCCAGGTTTTACAAAAATTGCTAAACTAGCTATCTTTTTGGAGAAACCAGGTGGAGCTACAGCAACCCAGACTGTTTGCTTCTTGGAGGGGTGAAATTTCCAGCGCGAAGCAAACAGGGGACACCTGGTTCATTCATAACGTGTTACACATGCTATTAATGTGCTGTGCAGAAACCACCTAAGTCAGTCTGCAAATAAGGCTTTGACCCTAAGTAAAACATGAGACGGATGGACTCTGTAAAAGAAGCCCCAACCCTCCGTTTGCAAGACCTGAGCAAGGCTATTAACGATAGGACGTTTTGGGGAACACTGATTCAGAGGGTCATCACAAGTCAGAAGTGATTTGACAGCACTTCACACACACACACACACACACACACACACACACACACACACACACAC